>NC_079374.1:9577711-9877711 GCF_021018895.1 Seriola aureovittata | reverse complement strand
CTAACCTGGCTGCAAAGTTGCCATGCTGGGGCAGTTTTAGTTCAATGTAATTTGATTTCATGTCAGATAAATTGCGTGCATAGTTGGCTGTTACACTCAGCTGCTTCTCATTCAAAGAGGAGTTTTATGAATTTTTTTCTCTTTCTCTCTTCCCTCACGCAAATCAAAAGATAGCCATAGCACACCACCAGACATTGGACTGCATCACATCAAATGATGGGGAAATAGACAGCTCAAACCACAACAAGCTTCAAGAGTTTCAAAAGCAAAACCTTTCAGAAGATCCCTCTATATAACTGAAATGAAGAAAATACTAAATGATACCTTGAAAACATCCCTATCACAAAAGACTAAAAGCAAATAAACAGTTTGCAGCTTTCATGTCAACTTGAGGCACCAGTAGGTGAATTCCCTTCAGTCTTGTTGAATGTGCAATACAGTGAAATCACCTTTCGTCATGGGTGTTGGCTGAAATGAGAGTACGCAGTAACACTAAATCAATCTTACTTTTCTCACTGTAAAGGTGAATTTAGGATGATCATCGTTTTAAATATATTTTTTTCCATTCTCCAAAAATATCAGACACCCCATCATTTCAAGTAAAACCTGAAACTAAATTATTTCCTTTTATCATTCAATTCACAAAGAAGAGTGACGAAAAAAAAACTTCATTCTTCATAGTAAATATCAACCTGTGTAAACTGACACTTGGCAGTGCACACCAAGAGACAATTTCTTGTGAACACAGTACATGCATGAAGCAACACAACAGTCAAAGTGAGCAACACCCTAGAAGAAAGTATAAGAGACTATAGGCTTACTATATTAATGTGGCCTATTCCCTCGTCTTGGTCTTTAGAGAACACAATGAGCCCCACTGAGAACTCCATACTAGAGAGAGACTCTCCATTGATGTCTCCTTGGTTCCCCTCCCCCTCTCTCTATGAGACATCTGTAGCAGCTGCCCCCTTGTGCTCCTGTCAGCAGGGCAGAGTGTGCGTGTTTGCGTGTGTGTGTATGCACTAGTTGAGGTGGGGTTGGCGGGGAGGTTAGTGTGGGGCGTGTTATGAAACCTCCCCCTTTGGAGGGGTCCGGCCTGCACACTTGTGGGACATCACATTTATCAATGGCTAATAGTCACTAGCAGGTCACCCTGAAAACACAACAGAGACCTCTGACCTCTTTTTAGCACAAAGGCTGTAAGGTGGTCACATTAGCCCCCAGGCGCTATAAAAAAGTGTACACACACTCAACATGTTTATATCAGCATTTGCTGTGAGAAAACATGATGAAATATTGTTTCTTGTTTTACTTTCTGTCAAACTTTCTCCTAACCTAATCTCATGACAAATTAATTGTTTAACTTAAAGTAAAAGCAAAAGAACAGATAGCCAGGGTTCGGCTAAACACTATCACATGCTTGGCCAGCAATTTCATATGTTACAGCACAAGAAGCCCTTTATATTTAGTCTCTCTATAATCTTACAGACATTCTCACACATAGCGATCAAATTAAGTGGGCATAATTCATAGAACAGGCTAAAATTACATTACAAACTGGACACAATTAAGGGGAAAAACTCAGCCAGCTGCAATGGTAACATGAACACAGGAGGGTAAAAGTGTTTGGTAAAAGGAAAGGAAGGCAAAGTGACGAGAGTAAAGTTATGTTCCACTAAGAAAGTCACTGGTTTGAGACTTGTTAAATAGCAAAAGGCTCAGCAAAAACATGAACGTAGACACTGCAAGAGATGTGTAGTCTGCTAACAGTGTACAGTCACTGACAAGATTCTCAAGAGAAGCTTAATTTCACCCCAAAACTGTGCTTTTGGCTGCTGTTACATCTGTTAACACCAGTTGTCTACTGGATGTATTAAATACTATTTTGCAGACTAATTGTAGAGTCATGTGCTAAAAAAATATAACATGTTTAACCTCAGAGACATGTGTTACATCGAGAATCAAACACCCAGTGCACTGGTTGGGGCTGTTTCAATCTGGTGAGAGACATTTTCCGTTCCAAACAAATGTTATCGTTATTTTTGGGACAGGTTTAAATCACCCAACAAAACATTATTCATGTTGCTTCCTGCTCTAGTAGTATTTTTTTTATTTTTTTATCTTGACTGGATTGTCCACACCCCTTCGTATTTTTTTCTTTATTGAGGCAGACTGCTGAGAGGGATTACAGAGAAGGCTAAACACAAGCAAGATCTAATCCTAGGCCAGCAGAGTTACAGAAGGCCCTTGAAGAATAAGTTTTTTGAAGGCCGATGTTAACAGCGCTATTTTTTGCCTGAAGCTGGTGATTGAGGATGTTTTGTGCTGACATTCTTTATCTTTAAATTTGAGGATGACGGTGCCAAAAAAAATAAAGCCAAGTATGGTATGAACAGCAGCTTCACCATAAGACTTAACACTCCACTGAGACCTGGATGGAAATAATATAAATAAATGATATCAATAATATTTATATGCACATTTGTGTGCATTTGAATCTTAATACTGAATTTTAAAAGTCAGGTTATAGACAGGTGTACCTATAAGCGACATCAGTAAGTCACAGAGGAATAAGCAATATCTGCATAGCCGATAGACTATTTGCAAACTAATATACTGGATTATACTGTATATAACATTGGTCACTAGCTCTAATGACATTTAAAAGGCTGAAGGAGACTCATTGGACTGTCCTACAAGACAATTTATTTTCTTACAAGATTGTCCAAGCTCTATTTTGTCTTTCAGTTGCTATCTCTTACATGTAACTTTAACCACAGTGCAGTTACAAACCACAGCATCTTCCGACTGATTTCATACATTGCATTCATGAGTGTGCAACAACATTCCTATGTCCATATTGTATAAATATCAGTATTTAGATAACGTTTAGATTATGTCCTCATTCTTGCCCAAAGTCTGTGTTCACAAACAATTTACGAGCCACCATTACACACCGATTTCCACTGTAAGCGATACTTAATACATTCCAACACACATTTGTAACTATCAGAAGAGTTCAATCCGAGTGCAATTATTTTAGGCATCACTGTGGATAAAACTCAAGTTATCAGACAGTATGGACAGTGATTGCTGGAATGACAAGATGATGTTGAAAACAAAGCACATATAGTGTACAAAATGTTAAGGCTTTTTCCCCCCCCATTTTTAATATACTCAGGAGTCAACTCATTTTATCAGCTAAATGAGACTCGATTGTCACAACCAGTATTCTTGTTTTCCATAAATCAGACATTAGTTTCCTCTAAAATCATGTTACATTGAATATGTTAGATTTATGTTAGTTTATGATGATGAAAATTGCAAAGTGTGTTTACACTGGCTGGTAGTTCTACAGTTGATATCACGCTAATGTCACCGCACTGGGTACTTTAATGTTTTCTAATGCTAGAAAAAACATAGTTTTCTAGGGTGATGACCGTTTACATTTTCTACAACTGCACTGAGGTAATCAAAGTCCAATATTCATTAAACATTAGGCCAATGTACATTAAAAAGATCGACAAACAACCATAGCTCCTGGATCCTTGTCTCAGGTACACTGCTTATATTTAATGATTTTATGCTCTCATGAAAATCAGAGTGAGAAGTGACTCCGCTCTTATAGTATAGTAGTGATGGACAATACCTTAAATTTAAGGTTGAATTTCACCAAATAATATCAGAGCAGGTGCCACTGATACTAATATTGATACTTTGCATTGATAGAAACTTTGAATGTAATTTCATGGAGATGAGAGGATTTGCACATAAACAAAATGGCAAAAAAAACAAAAAAAAAAAACAGATCCTGCGCACTCCTGGCCGCATGTACTTGCTCACAGTGTTCACATCTAAACTGAAGAATATACTTCACATAACATTACATTTAGACAATTAAGGACATAACCGTCTACAGTCTTACATGTATTATTATATTACAACATATACATACAACATACAATTACCGCTGCTACTACAAATAGTGATTATAATAATCAAGCAGTAATGCAGTTTGTCACGGGCACATAGGATTTCATTGCAATAACTTCAGTCCGTCTCAAAACTGTGAACTGAACTTGAAAATAATTTTGGACACAGTTGCTTTTCTTTTGTTGCAGCTCGTTTGGCCCTTTCTGGTGATTGGCTCTGATGTGTCTGAACAAATTTGTAGCACTGAAGTCAAGTGTCCACCAAGTTGATATAATTTTTATTAATAAGCAAGGTGATTGACCAATTTAGCTGTTTTGTCACTCAGTCCTTGTAGGAGCTGAGGACTGTGGCAAATCTATTCTTTGACACTTGGTGGCTACAGTTGCATGTTGTGTGGTTGCAATCTTTAAAGCTAGTATCAATACGCCTATCCTGCTAAAACTGACACTTTACAAAAAGATGCAGCCATTGCACTCAATGATTCTGGTACAGAACCGCCAATCATTAGTTACTGGACATCTTGGGGGATCAGTAGACATTAAGGAGTGTGCTTTTGCTGAGAAATTTTATGTATATATGTGAGTTAAACAGCAGGCTCATAAATCTTCACCAGTCAAGTATCTTTAGCATTGAAACTAGAAGCATGCTGACAGATTGAAAGGTTACTCAGTTATAATGTGTGTTACCTGAGCATGACTGCATTGTAATGACACAGTCATAAACACTGTTTAAGGCACACCTAGCAGCATCTTGGCTGTATGAAAGCATAAACAGGCTCTGTAAGTGGATGTGAGCCCTAAAACATATCAGAGTTCAAGCTCCAAAAACAAAACTGGTCTATTCATTGTCCTGTTTCTGGACTACAAACTGAGAATTCCTGCGGAAGTCCCTCCCTACACAGGCTGCTGTTGTACCTCGATGATGTAACCACTTTCCAAATATAGCGTGTTGCTGATGGCTACGCTGCCTTCTCATTGGCCGAGGCCGCTGTCAGTCGCGTGACGTCATCGCGATCGTGTTATTATTGTAAACAGCCCGCCTGCTCTCCACCGACGCTCTGTGCCGAGCCGACTACTCCATCCAGTTCTTTGTTCATGCAGTAAAAACACCGACGCGACAAAGCGGAGTGATCGTCCGCCCAAACTGCGGACCGAACCTCGAAGCAAAGTTAGACACAGCACCTAGAAATGATGACACCATATCTGTGGAATAAAATGATCGCACTGCTGCTCTGTTGTGGACATGTTTGTTGATCACAGGGATCTTCATGCAACCGGCGACTGCTCAAGGCTGCTGCATGAATAACAATAATAAACTGGGAGCCTGTGTTGAAGTCCTGTCAATGCAAACACATTTACGTTCACTCGAATAGTGATTGTTCACATCCACCTCATACAAACTGGTTTCTTGTTCACAATAGATTAGGACTAAACCTACAGCCCCAGTCTTTTAGGTTGACAGAAGAATAGTTAAAGCCTCGTTGTCAATGGCCCCTAAATGTCAAATTGTCAAAAAAGAGTACAAACTTGTCAAATTGACAACAACATGCACATCGACATCTCCCACTGTGATTATGATATATAGGCCTATAACTTATATTCTACCTCGTCAATTCGACAGCATTACCTTAAAGGGGCTTTACTTTGTGCTCAGTGTCGCAGAGAATCGACCAAAACGACTTTATTTTTCCAGTGACTGACACCGTACGGCAAACTCAAGTAGTCGAGAGGTCACACACCAAAAGTTGAAATTACTCCACTGAATGTTTAATGGCACTTACTCGATCGCCTGGATGCGTTTCGGAGTGATCGACTGCATCTCCCTCGCTGCCAGCCGGCCACTGGTGACACCCTCACCTCGACATTTCCATCCAAGGCAAGTTGACAACAAGCTTCCATTCTCCGACTAAGTGCAGTTTCAGCAAAGCTTCAAGGAAGTTGTTTCTTTTGTTCCAGTATTTTTGGTTGCGTCAATGTTGCGAAAAGGGGGAGGCGGAGCGGTGGATACAGAGAGCGACCGAGAGAGAGAAAGAAGAAGAAAAAAAACATCTGAGCGCACCATAGCC
The DNA here is from genome assembly GCF_021018895.1 of Seriola aureovittata. Classification (NCBI taxonomy): domain Eukaryota; kingdom Metazoa; phylum Chordata; class Actinopteri; order Carangiformes; family Carangidae; genus Seriola; species Seriola aureovittata. The sequence goes on along the minus strand of NC_079374.1, from coordinate 9,871,713 downwards.
TAGTTCGCACGCCTGGCCATTAACGCACAGAGAACCCCTCATCTAAATCCGCGATAAAGTCGTCTCATCAGCTCAGCTCACGTGTCTGGGACGACCAGCATCCCTTCAAAGTGAAATACACTAGCACAGCACACGGTGCCCGGGTCCGATAGGCTATCCAAGATCAGGCTACTACACATCGGTGCGCCCCGTGCGCGCGTAGAGGAGCGGGGACATTTGCATAGCCCGGCTCGGTAACTTGGATTTCTATACAGAACTACAGATTCCGAACCGCAGACACGCTTCCTCTCTTGCTTTCAATGGCGCTCACAGGCTTTCACTCTGTTACTTCACCGAGCTGGAGTCTTCAAAACGAGAACGCATGCAGCCTATACGCCTCTCCACTTCAACCTCTGCTAGTTCCCGGACAGTAACAGGGCGGTAACGACACGCTCAGTAACGCGTTACTGCCGCTTCCCCAGCAGGGAGTAGGCCTATAGAGACTTCAGATTTCCTTCCACTCAAAAAAACTCTTGCTCTCACATGAATTCACCTTTCCCTCAGCCTGAGTGCCGGACTGAAGTTGAGTAATTATCCCATCTACCCATTCCTTCTCTCGACAGGTTACTCGCTCTCTGTCACAGATTATATGAGGCAGAAAAGTTCACTTTCTGAGAGCGGAAGCAGGTTTTTATCAAACACAAAGATGGAGAGACAATTTGGACACAACTTACAGGACAGGTAATTTGATTTCCTGCTTTCTAACGACAAAAACGAGGACCACAGAGCAATGCAACAAGTATAGTGTAACAAAAGAGGCTTTTTCCCTCATCTTGTAAAAATTGAGACACGAACAGACCCTTTAATATAACGAGCCCGTCGCTGTTCTTGGAACCGAGGGGAGGGGGAGCTGAGGCGGCTTACTATGCAGAAATAGGATCATGTAGGTTCATCGGATAAAAAGGTGAGCTCCCTGTTTCCCCGCCGCTGTTACAGCAGCGTTGCGTCAGGAAGTTGTTGGTGTCAGTGAAGTCACCATCAAGACGCCCTTCTTCTTCTCTCCATCCAGCCTGACGGCTAGCAGCGTATACGCTTAACAGAGCCCGCTCAGATCAGTCCTATATCAAATGAAAAGCAGCCAGTGCCTTCAGCTCCTAAATGTCCTTGAAAATATTTTGACCTGACAGCGCGAGAGGCTGTGACAAAAATGTTTGGTGCGATGGAAATAAAAGGCTGCACATTTCATTGACAAGGATGCCAATTTCAAAGGTTGTAGACGAATAAGGGAAGAGAAAAATCCACATATGATGTGTGTGGCAGCTTAATCACAACAAATGAACTGTGAGCGTTTACAGCTCATAACAAAGATTCCTTGTGCATGCAGGCCTGCAGTTTCAGGCCTACTGTAGGCTGCATCCTGGCTTTACAAACTCCTTTCAAGCTATGTTAAATTTACTGACTTAAAAAAAACAAGGCCTGTGAAGGATTTTTTGCATTAGGAACTCCACAATAAGCCAACAACCTCGAAGTCTGAGAGTGTATAATAAGTGTGGCATATACAGACAAGCATTATAAAACAGAATATGCGTAAAAGGGCGATGTACAAGCCTGAGAAGTTCTGATTTGTCACCGTGTAAGAGACTTTTGTAGAGTTCTGGAAGCATATAGGAGTTTGATTTTAATAAATATCCTGTTTGAGGCATAGAAATATTAAGCTACCTTTGCAGAGTCTGCACTTTTGCCCACCAACTGTGCACTCACTTTTTTTTTTTTTTTTTTTTTTAAAGTGTACGAAGGGGAGGATTAAAGCAGCCGTCAACGCTGCATGAGCCTGTATGTTTGATAGGACAAGACCAGAAGAATGCTGCTTGTTATCATAAGCAGACAAAAGGTTACTCTTTCCCCAGTAGCCTACTGAGGAGCCAGTCCACTGACACGGTCCTTACTGTCCAACCAGCGCTGCGCCACCACGTCTTAAATGACCAGGTGAGCTTATTTTTTTTAACACCAACTTTAAAACGTTGAGAAAAAAGCTTTGATTTATGCTGGTTTCACACTTTGTCCCCACAACAGCAGGTGCACAGCAGCCACTGTACGGCTGTGTGCCACAGGTCATCTGTTATAAGGAGTGGGATACAAACGTCTTCACTGTTTGTGCTGTAAAGGGATAAAACAATAAATCAAAACATACGATGAAAAATAAAATGGTTTTTGGACTTCACGAGTGTTGACAGAGCTCATTTGCACTCTGATGAGAATTGTATTCGAAAATTGCATTGAAATATATGCAGCTTCATGTGCATGAGGACATTTAAATACTGAAGTTACTGGATGAAGTAGTGAAATTGTGTCCGGTTTGACTAAATTACAGGAAAAACATGGTGTGAGTCTTTTTCTCTTTGGGGAAAACAAAACCTTTTACTGAAAATGGGGCTTGATTATAGCCAGTTAAATAGTCACCATTCGATTTCGCTAAACTCTGGTAAAACTGCAAATATTTAATTGTCATGAGCAGATTTTTAACATCTTCTATTTGTTGAGTTCGACAGGACTTTTTTTTAAACAAAAAAAAAAACGAAATGAGGTTAAAACTTGAGGCTTTGAGAGCTGAAAAAAACAGAATGAAGCTCTAAATACGCACATAATACAATTTCCTTATTACTGACACGTATTGACTGATAACACACCTTCAGTTGTGTGTACTGTTGTGTGTGTAAATGACAGTGACCAACTGACAGGGCTGAAGAAAAGGAACTGTTAAGATGCCTAACTGCGTGTGAGCGTGTTTTTTGGGAGTGTCAGCCTCACAGTTATGCAGCAGTATTTGAATATTTGCCCGATGTGTGGGCTGATGCACAGTCAGAATGCAAAGAAGAAACAGTAGTAAAATCATCTGATGGGCTGCGGTTCCCCTTAAAGGTCATCGATGAAGAACAAGACTGCGACGAGAGTCGTCTAAAATAGTCGTGGAGAGGTTTTATAATTTCCACTTTAAAATATGTCAATCAACCAGGTCCTTTTTTTTTTTTTACCTTAAAACAAACTCACATATTGTTTCAGAGAGTTTATGTAGGTTCCCCGTCTTTCCTTTGTTCTGGTTTAACACCTAAATGCTGACTTTTTTGAAAAATTAAGAGCGATGCGCATAAAGGACATCGTTAAACTTTCTCTAGTTGACCAGCGCTGACCTCTCCCTTCTCACGGGGCTTTCAAGCCAAAGTTATGACATATCATATTGCAACCAATAGTTAATACCCTTTCATGCAAATTATGTGAATTGAAGTTTGAATTTGAAAGGATTAATAAAAGAGACAACTCAGATGTCAAATGTTTTACGCACAGTTTGGAGAGTCTTACAAAAAAGAGGAAAAGCAACCGAAGATAAAGCTACAAGATTTAGATCGTCCCTCCTCTGCGCTTTGTCACAGCCGATTACAAAATGTTCCTCTTTTAACTTTTTAATCGATTATGTATCAGAAACATTTTCAAAACGCAAACATGACCCAAGAGCGTAAAAAGGAGAGCGTTTGCGTAAATGTTTAACTAAGATATTTAGAATATGAGAAGCAACTGAAAGGTCATATTGAGTGGGAGGAATCTATATTACTCAAAACGAGAAACTCAGCAACTGTCTCTCTCTCTCTCTCTCTGTGTGTGTGTGTGTGTGTGTGTGTGTGTGTGTGTGTGTGTGTGTCTCTAGCCGCACATGACATACTGGTAACAAATCATCTCCCCTGTCAGACTGTAAAGAGGTTTTTAGGTTATTAGTATGGTACCCGGTGGAAATGTCATGAGTAAAAACATTTCTCTTAAACAATCTGCTATTGAACACGTGTTCAATATTAGCCTGGGCTCAAATGTAGTCAGCAGCTGAGTCAAAGTAAACCTGCATCTGGTGGCTTCAGTCACTGTGAATTCCTTCTAAACTAAATTAGACATCTACAGTAAGATCTTGACAGTTGCACAGGACAGTCTCACTTTTCACTCATGCTATATAGACTGAAAATGCACTGCCAGCATGCAAACATAATCACTGTCACTCTGACAATGGCATCCTTGTCAACTGGGGACGCCATCCAAGATCAATGATGTTCACTCAATTAACCTGATGGATAAAATGTCAGAGGGGTTATGGATGTGAGAGCGTAAAGCTTTACTCTGAGTGAATATGTTTACGTCCTGGACTGTCTGTCTACAGGCCCAGAGGAGACAGTGGGTGAGGCCTGTCCCTACTAAAGCACCCTGTGTCCAGAGCAGAACTAGGTCAACAGAGACCGCTGGTTGGTGAGTTGGAACGATGCTGCTCTCTCACACACAGGAAAGAAAAGGAGAAAAAAAAAAAGCAGGAGAAGAAAATCCTTGCCTTCGATTGAGGGATAATTGGAGACTGTTTGACCTATTTGTCCCCTTAAATAAACCGTTGGCCATTTAGTGGGGAGTGGGTTGAGAGCATGTTGAGCCCTTCCCTGGACCCCTCCAATTATACTTTTTAATGGCAAGTTGCCTGCCTAGGTTCAAAGGTCTCTTTATTCTTTTTTCCATCTTTGTCTCTGTCACAACATACACTCGGAGATATTCAGTGTGCAAAAGCACTCAGTCAATTACAGTGTTTGCCACAATATAAAGCTGTAGGGTGTATTTAACGGCACAGCTTCAGTAAAGATAGTATGACAAACTGGACTGAATTAGTATTTTTCTGAAGTGTTTTGCTGAACAAGGAAAGTGCATTACATGAAGAAAAGAACAGGACAGTCATGAACACAAACAGTGACATGACAGGCCATAAAACAAGACTTTAAGATACTTTATGGTGAAAGAGAAGTGATTTGAAAGCGGTCACTCTCCTGAGGCTTTGCAGAATCTGCACTCTTACAGTAAGGGCACCGCTTTTAAAGTTTGTCTTAAAACAATACTCATGTACCCATATGCCCATTGAAGCCGTTATTAGTCACCACATTATTCCTTTCCCTTCCCTGAGGCTTGGATGTCACTGTACCTTAAAAGCACCAGTAAAATATTAATAGCAAAGCTTACATGCAACCTATGTAGAGCTGCGAAAACAAAGCTCAGTTCTCCTGATGACGATGTACAGTATGATTCAGAAATGTATAACTGCAACACAGACCGAGCTTTAATCCAAGCACAGATGAAGTGTTAAGAATCAATTACTGTAACATACATTGCAAAATTACCAACATCTGTCTCTTATCTTTTGTATGGTCTATGGTTATGTAATGAAGATAGCATAACCTGAAACAAGCTAACAGGAAGTCACACACTGCAGGTCGACACTCAATGCAAACTATTGCAAGCACAAAAGGTGGCCTATATTCACAGTGCTTATGGGCTGGTGTCCAGAGACAACAAGTGTTCCCATGATAAGTTCCTTCTCCTACTCTGCTCAGCCTGTCAGCACAATGGGAATCAACAGGTAACTTAGAGGCCTTAGCCAAACCTGAAAACCTGAATACAATGGCTAATTGCAACGGTATATATGTTCCCTTTCTGTTGACCTACAAAGGCTCAGCATTATATGGACACATGCAAAAACTAACTTACCTAAACCGGATAAAACAAGGAGACTGCTTTAAATTGAATCCTGTTTCATTTTTTATTCTCATTTGAGAGCTGGACACAGGTGCCATTGGCGTGTGTGTGTGTGTGTGTGTGTGTGTATAAGAGTGATAAAGGCGCAGAGAGAGAACACACGGAAGTGACCAAACATATCAACTGTTGGAGGGCTTCAGCTGGTGCCTCATGAGTGAGGCCTATGACTAAGATCGGAAGAGAGTAGGAGTGTGCCTGTGCCAATGTTGCCATACCGATACTGCAGCGAAAAGACAGAAGGTAAGAAACAGTGGATGGTGATTGGACTGGGTACAGATACGCCAAATAAGACCAAAAATAGGCAGAGTGTGGGGAGCGGTAGGTAGTGAAATTCCCCGTGATTTAAGTAAACATTTACATTTTGATGACCTCTTTGACCCCACAATCAGAATGTTGTTCTCACAGCACGTACAGTATGTGAGTAAATGCAGGTCTGTGGTTGTGAATGATCAATTTATTGTGTTAATCATGTCTGCCTGACATGTGCTGTGCTTTTTAAAGTCAAGGATGGGACAGCATGCAAGCAGACATTTCAACAAAACACTACACGAACAGAAGGAACTTAAAGGGGAAATAATCACTAAAATGGTCTGCTTCCTCTTTTCTGTTTAAAGTGTATCTTTCTTGCTAACTTTGCTGAACACGAGTAACTGCACTGAAGCCAGCGTTTTAAGTTATAAGGAGCGAATCTGATGAGGCTCTGAAGAAGTGCAGGGCCACTAAATCTGATGGCTGTGAGTAATAACCCTGCCAAGAATAGATGCTGGTCAGGGCAAAAAGAACATTTGTCTGCTTCTTCTTTTCTGGTTATTTTGTTTGATTATCCCTGACCAAATTTTTCCTCCATTTTGTGGACTCACACCCTCACATCACGACGAGCCCTCCCTCATTCCCTTCCTATCGCTCATCCCTGCTCCTCTCTGTCCCACACTACATGCCTCTCTATTTATACAGTTGAGTCAGTTTGCCACTGACAGCAGTGAGCGATAAGGAAGATTGAATCATCATGCATTAGAAACACCAGCTTTCATATATCAATTCACTGTCTTAAAAGCAAACAGAGTGTTACTGGCAGTTAATCAAAGTGTTAAAAAGATATGACCCTGCTACAAAGAAAAGTGGTCATAATCATAACCATGCTATCAAATAAATAGAGCAAAGTAAGCTTTTTACAGAGAACACATCAGTGTCTGCCAAGTGGAATGTCCTCAGCATCGGCAGTGGCTCCAGAGAAGGAGAGGTGTATCACTCCAGCAGGATGCTGGTCCATAGGTGTCTGGTTTCAGATGGCAGGCATGCTGGGAGCACAGTGTGGAGCACAGCACAGCCAAGTGGACAACAATGGAAACACGCAGAGACACAGGTGTCCCTACTAATTGTGTGATAGTGTGTTTATTTGTGAGACTGTGTCTATGTGTCCACGTGTAAATATGTTGTCGTGCATATAGCATGTGCTCATATGCTACATGTACAGTATACTACTGCAGCACATGCACTTGTACACTTGTATGCGTGTGCTGGCTGGCAGATATTGTAGCTGTGTGTATGATGTGTTTATATGTGAGTGTGTATTCGCTGACTGGTATTGATTCACTTGCACTCTAGTTGCACTTTAGCTGCACTCATGCATACTTCCCTCAGGACGGTAACACCTGCAAATGGAAATAAAGCAAGTATTCCTAAAAGAGAGACGCATGGCTCTGCGAAGATTGAACAAGGAGACGCAGTCATGTAGAAAACAAAGAGCTGAAATTCAGATCAGTCATTGTCTCTCTCACAGTGTCTATTCCTTTTTCTTTCTCTTTATTTACAAGTCTCACTCTCTGTGTCTCCTATTTGCTCTCTCCCTTTAACTCACTGGAGGATGCTAACCCATCAGGTCCCTTGGCTCCCCTCCATTGGATGATGTCATTTTAGATGACATCACCATGCAGTGTATGTGTGTTTGTGCTATGTGTGTGTGAGCGTGTGTGTGCCCCCCCCTCCTCCTGCAGCCCTCCCTCCGCTTCTTTCCTCGGAGGGAAGGTGCTGTTTGACACACACCCGCTATACCCAGACCATCGGCCAAACTGCCATGCTAGCACAAGTGCTCACACAGACCAGAGCAAGGAGAATGAGGGCGATAGACACGGACTGCCAGGAAGGCAGAAACACACACACACGCACGCACACGCACGCACGCATAAGAAGGAGGTGAGGTATTCTTTAGAGCAGTAGTGGTGTGATGTGAGGGCAGACAAAGAAGAGTGGAGGTGTGGGGAGGGCTTGGAGAGGGGATGGGCTCTGAGGGGCAAGTTAGTTTAATTACACAATATTGCTGCTACCATAACACCACAAAGCCTCAGCATACACTGTCATTAAGATAAAAACTGGTACATGGAGGAATGCCATAGATTGTCTGAATCATTTTATTATTTAAAGTCTGTTGTTAAAATCATTATATTTAAGACTTCACGGTCTGGTGTAAAAATTCCGATAAATTAATGATCTTAAGAAATAATTTGACATTTTGAAAAATACGCTTATTCACTTGACTGTTGAGAGTTTCATGTGACTATCAATATATCTGTACTGGTTACCTTAGTTTACCACAAAGACAGTAAACAGGGTTAAACAGTAGCTTGGCTCTGTCTTAATTGGTAACAAAATCTGTCTACCAGCACCTCTAAAACTCAGATTAACATATTGTATCTTGTTTGTTAAATCCAGACAAAACTGACGCATAAAAAGGAGAGGTTGTGGTTTTAAGGGCGTTGTGTGCTGAACTGTATCTTGGAGTCACTGCGCCCAGCCAAGAAATACTCCTGCACATAACGCCCTGTAAAACCCCTTTTGTTTTGTTCATTTTGCTTTCTATATGGATTATATTAATGTGATAGAAAGTGTTAATTAGTGAGGTTTAGAGATGCTGTTAGGCTAATTTTGTTACCATTGGACAGAGCCAGGCTAGCTATTTTCCCCTGTTTCCATGCTAAAATAAGCTAACCTGCTACTGGCTGTAACTCCATATTTATACTAAAGGCCATGTTTCAGCAGGAATGTAGACTACCCCTCTAAGTCCTCTTCCTAAATGACAAAATGTGTTTGTCCACGCCCTGTAGAATGACATGTAGAAGTGTCTTCTGTCCTGATGCTCCTACCAGCAGGACAACAGCATTTCTCTGTACCTAAAACCATTACAAATGCACTGTTGAGAAATAAATCAGTTTTACAATGTGACAATGCTATGGTTAAGGTTTGGTTAGGTTTAGGGAAAGGACATAGTTTATGTTAAAATTACTACCTTGTTAAGGTTGGGGGATTTTTGTCATGATGGTTACAATAATAAAGGCGGTTAGGGCTGTGGAATGATCTTGGTCATACTTTAAAACAAGAAACGACGGCAGCTATCGATTTGAAAAAGGAATCAAATAGTGGTCTCCCTTGTTAAAGTCTGATGTTTTGTTGACCCATTCACCCACCCTGACCTCCACCCTGCACAAACTCTGTCACTGTATGATAATGGCACCTTACTTCCTCTTTTGCTCCTATCATAACTCCTACGTCCGCTTGAAGGCTTTGTCATTTGAACATAAAAATATGTTGTGGTGTGCACTGGCTGAACTGACTGATACCATCATTCTTTTTGGTAGTACTGACTCAAACCACCTGCAAGCATCTCTAAAACTCACAAATTAACACTTCATATTTCTTTAAATAGAACCTACTACAAACCGTTTTACAATATAAGGCATCACCAGGCAGCAGTTCCCCTATCTGAGCTCAGCCTGCACACTAACATCTACTTTAGGTAGGAGAGGATGTTGTTATAATGATTCAATTTCTTAATTACAATTACTAGGTGAGTACTGGTGTCAAGCTATACTCTCAAATTTTTACCATGACTAATTTAGTACAAAGATCTTCTCACTCACGTCTTTCATACAAGTCTCAATGCAGCAGAGGCACTCCCACACTGAAACACGCCTGGGCTTTATTGAGCACAGTTGGCACGGTCTGAACCAATGATGTCATCCTGGTGAATGGGCCAGCAATATGGGGATCAGCAAGTTTCTGAAATGAGAAACGCTGGGGACAGACATCATGTGTAGTAGCAGATATTGGAGTCATTATGGCAGAAAGGTAAGGCTGCAGCATTTTGGTGCGTGTGTGTGTGTGTGTGTGTGTGTGTGTGTTTTTTTCTATCGAGGGGACAATGGTGAGCCTTGGAGACTATGTGCCCACAAAAGCTGGTCTCAAATTACATGTTGCAAGTCTGAAAATATTGAGGCATGGTTGGAGGTTTTCATGTGGTGGTGCTGAAGAGTTTTGATAAGTGGTTTTAGACTCTGCCAGTGAAATCTGTTGTTTTCAGTTTGGGATTGTAACCTAGCATGACACAGATTATAACCATCAGTTTGAGGCCATAACAGACTCATTTTTAGAGGTGTGTGTGTGCTGAGATGGAGGATGTCATTATCATTTCTATAACTAGATTGTGAGGTCCGGGGCTTTGGTCATGGCGTTCACCCGTCTGTCCCATGAGTACAGGCCAAGGCCCCCGTCACCTCCACCTGCTCCAGCCTCCAGAGGGGACCAGGGCTAAATTTAGACCGACAAAGAAGCTCGTCTGTTGAAACGAAGCGGGATAGAGGTCCTCCAGATTGTTGGAAAACTGGGGCCATCATCTTTGTGCCAAGCATAGAGGGATAGTATTTACTGCAAAAAATATTCCCTTTCAAGACCTTAAGCGTGCCATTTTAACAATTTCTAAATATTTATGCAACACTGTGAATTGAATTTTTAGCTAGCAGCATTCCTCTAGAGATGGCAATGTGGGTCTGCCTGTCTCTTCGGTCCAGACTGAAATATTTCAACTAATTTTAGATGAACATTCATGGTCCCCAGAGGATGCACCTCAATAACTCTGGTGATCCTCCTGACCTTTCTTCATGTGAACATGTCTGCATGATGATGTTAGCACAGCTGCAGACTGTTTGTTTGTTATAACATGGTCTAATTACTAAAACAAGGCAACTGAGATGCTTAGTAGTTTATCTGAAATTAGAGGTGTTTATTTAATTGAATTTCAACATTTCTGCAACAAGAGTTCTTGTGATGACTGTTTATTTTATGTAAATAAAAATGTGGTGATGATGTGTGTTAAAGTGCAACACAATTTTTGCATTTCCATGTCACTTAATCCTGTTTTTTCATTTAGAGTACTCTGATTTGATACCGTGAAGTCAACTTGTGTCTTGAAACACTCCTCTTTTACACATATTTTAAGTAAACAAGGAAATTATTTTAGTAAATAATTTGAAATATATTATAGGCAAATATGATAGTGAGAAAAACAGGACGATTGTGAACCTCACTTGAAGACTAAGGCTACGTCCACACCAATACAATTTATTTGTATTAAAATGCATCACTTTTGCTACGTTTACATCTGGCGTCCACACGACTCCGGAATTTTCGACCTCATAAAACAGAGAATTTTGGAAACGCTGCTGGCCCCATTTTAGTTTGACAAACTCTGGGGTTGCGTTTTAGTCTGGGCAGGCAAAAAGAGAGATCTTTGAAATGATGACGCAGACACCTGCCTTGCTTCCTGATTGGATCTTATCAGCGTAGACTACCAGTGATGAATACCACATAGATAACAAATTACATGTGTTGCTGACCTTATTGTCTTTGCTCATGCAGTTAAATTTTGCATTTTAAGGTTACAATTGCCTTTGCTGTTCCTCGTTGGTAATATTTCCTGCAACTAACTAACAACTGCAGAGTAGACAAATCTGCTTCCTGTTTACACCAGCAGGTGTATTCCCAGTGTACATTAGTCATGTGACAAGCACTTTCAGGTGTGTTAGTATGGATGGATATTATTTCTGATACGGGGATAAAATGGTCATCTGGACAAACATTGTTTTCATTGTTAAATCACTGTTTTAAAAGGAAAAAGTATTAGTGTGGACATAACCTAAATTGGCCGGACATTTTTTGCAGTATTGAGGGGGCTGGGTAAGGAGTCCACCCAGAGTGAGATGTGGACCCTGCCCAAAAGCTCACACTCTCTCTCTTTCTCTGCACTTCTCAAAATAAAGAATCGTAGATTGAACATGAGCGCGTGCAAGCACACACACACACAGACACACACACACGCACAAGTGCATGTGCACTCCTGCCTTGTGTGCACCTGTTGTCCTATATGGAACATGCAGCTCTCCCTTGAACAGGAGGTAGAGCACTAAGAATTTCCACCTGTGCGTGGGAGGTGTGTGTGTGTGTGTGTGTGTGTGTGTGTGTGTGTGTGTGTGTGTGTGTGTGTGTGTGTGTGTGTGTGTGTGACAGATAAAGAGAGAGACAATAAAAGAGGGAGGAGAGCAGCAGTGGTGTTTTATTAAGGGATAACTTGAATGAATTTCCCCCTTTTAAACACACCCTGTTTAACTCACTCTTCTGCCCTTCAGCCGCTCTTTGTCCACCCTTCAAACCCCCTTCTTCTTCACCCACCCCCCTTCACCCTGTAGGCCCAAATGTCACCCTAACATTGACATGTTTTGGGTCATTTCATCTGATGGGATCTCCTGGGAGGAATTAGCATGTGCAAAAGAAAAGTCCACAGTTTTAAAAGCTTAGTGTTTCCAATTTGCCGCCACATGCTTCAAATTAGCCACGTATTTACTAAGGTCAGGCACTGGGCACAGAGACCAGGGGGGAGCCTGTGTACGGGTTTCGGTGAGAGAGAGAGAGAGAGAGAGAGAGAGAGAGAGAGAGAGAGAGAGAGAGAGAGAGAGAGAGAGAGAGAGAGAGAGAGAGAGAAGGAAGTTAGTTTAATTGTAATCTACTGCTGCCATCATAACACCGCAAATTTTAGTGCAGCCTATCTAAATGAATGCACAGAAGCATAACAGTCTCAACAAATTGTCAACTCAAGCTTTGTGTAGGAGTTCAATATAAATCCAGATAATATAGCAATTTTAATATTCAGACTCCAGAAGTACACATGCTCAGAGAAGGCACCTGGCTGTGTTAAAAGTTTGTAACTAAACACACAACTCTTTTTACACACAAGGAAAGGTTTTTTTTTTTTTTTTTTACTCAGTGAGGAACTCTATATATAAGCTACAGAACATTAACACAGTGGCCTACAATACTATTTTTGGCTTATTTAAAATAAGCTCAATGTAATTACATTTAGAGTCTGATTTAAAGTAGCTTTTTTTCCTGGCAGAATATGAGGAGCTGCGGCCTGGCTTTTGTCAGAAAACTGAAGGTTTACAAGCTTATTATTAGGCATGTTTAGTTCTGCAGACTTGTTTTATTTGTTCTGAGGCCAAATGACATCCTTATCGCATCTGTTGTATGTTTGTCTTGTTTATATCACGACTCAGTCTTGGGCGAGGCTCCTCGAGTGGGTGTGCGCACGTGTGTGTTGCCTACGTGTGTATGTGTGCATGTATGTGCGTGCCAGTCTGTGTGTATGAGCACCAGTGTGTAAACACACACACGCTTGAGTGTTGAGCGTGCGTGCGTATATGAGTGTGTGTTTGCGTGTGTATGTGTGTATGTGTGTGCAGCCAAGCCTAAAAGCATTTAAGCGGGAATGGGAGAGGGTCTGGAATCCTGGGATGACATCATTATCCATGATGTCATTTCTGCAGGGTGACTTTGGCACATGTGATCGTTTGGGTGAGGTCACACCTTCACTTCTAACTCACTGTAATTGACAATGAAACAGTGGGTCACCGCTGCAGATTGAGCCATGTCAAATTTGGCAGCCAATTAGGTAGTCAGGATTAACATTTTTGAAAACATGTTACCAATTTAATAAAAAACTGAAAACATAGGATGCATTTTGTGAGACTAATTGCCTGTATCTTTTAACCGTGAAAAAAAAATTAAATTAAGATCTGGATTTGATACTTGATTCTATCATAAGGACTGTATCGATGTGTGTCGTGTGCTTTTGTGCACCATATAGCCCACTGCTTGAGCAAGGTTATTGCAAGTGTAACTCTGAGGTTAAGATTTTCTCCATATGTGCATTCATATAAAAGGAGTTAAGAAAAATCTTATACTGGCTTGCCAATTTTTTCTATGAGCTTTACAGCAATAATTTTCACATTAAATGATTCAGAACTAAAATAATTTGCCACCAATATATGATATAAAAAAGGGTTTTGAATGTCTGCATCAGTTAGGACATTTCTTTTATTCGGTTTCCAAATGTCCAAACATTAGTAGATGGGATCTGGCATTCTGCATGAGTTGACCCCTTACAGTGACCTTGTCATAAAGAGGCCAAGAGAAGGAGGAACTTACAAAACACAAATGAAATCAAAAGAGAAAACTATTTGGGATCAAAATATAGGGGAAAAAATGACTTACTTTGGTTTCCATTCGTTTTTAAGAGGTGATTTGCTCAACAACCTATTCACAATGTAGAGTAGAATCACAAATTTGTCTCAAAGGGCTTTACAGTCTTTACAGAATATAACACCCTCTATTCTTAGACCCTTAGTTTGGATACAGAAAAACTCCCCAGAGAAACATTTAACAGGGGGAAACAGGACAGGACCTTGAGAAAAGCGACAGAGGAAGGATCCCTCCTCTGGGACGGACAGACGTGCATTAGATGTCATATGTAAAGCGTAGACTAAAGTAACAAATTACACTGAGGAGTTTTGTCAGAATGACAATGTTATGTAAACCATGAGAAAACCTGAGTAACTTAGCAATTTATACTTTATTCACTCAACTGGTTCTCTCATTGAGAGTGAGTGACATTAAATCCAACGGTTGAAGAAACTTTGATTGCTTTATTATCAAACTAACTAGCGACCGGTTCAGGACAGTAGGTAGATTAAAACTCAGGCATTAGTAAATTATGTGTGAGAGGACGTGGCGATTGCTCAGACCACAGAATAAATTTGGAAATAGACTCAACCTTTGCTCATTCTGACTGGCTGAGTTCACAATGATACTCATCTGGTGAGTGGATTTGTATTGTCTGGATGCCTGAGACACTGTCTAAAAACACTATGTGTCAATGGAAAACTGAATCAGATTCATGTGAAACTCCAGACCTCACATGCTTTCCTCATGTGTCCGTCCCCTGGTGTGTACCTGTAGGTCCTTGCATCAACCCTTTCTTGACTACATCATTCGGTCAATAACCATCAATTTATCATAGTATGAACATGTGCACTCTGCCTCTCATACACACAGGCACACATGGATAGCTTTAGGCAGGCCATCTATTCTCATTAGTACCCTGTTGCAGTCGGCCGACGGTAAACTGAGCGTGTGCCAAAGTCATAAACTTGCACACCCCTCCCGCCATTACCTCACAATTATGATATCACACAGTGTCTCATAGTGATGACATCACACCACCAGATTCATGGTTTTGCCTTTTTCGATTACATTACACTCGGCTAGTTCATGCCAAGACCCTTATCCATGAAAACCCAAGGACAAAATGCAGACTGTGTGAGACTGGGTCCAGTCAGGAGAGTAATTACCACTTTTACTACTGAGATGAAAGCGTCTGCTTCAGCTATTGTTGTCCAGTCAGACGAGCTTATTGGTAAAATTAAAGTTCTTGTTCACACTCTGAGATAATGGTGTTGGCAAGTAAGGTAGTCATTACCTATAGCATGGAAATTGGCCAAAACCCTTATGTCACATGAATTACCTTTTTGTCTTTCTGGTCACGAATAATGAAGTCAGTGGTCTTACACACTGTCTATCCATCCACATCCCTGTATAAATATTTGCTTACATACACAATTTCATGCATTACTTAAAGATGATTGTGTTTAAAATGCCAATGTGTTCATTGATTGTGTGCATTGGCTCAAGAAATTCAGCAATGCCTTAATGTGAAGTCCTTCAGAGCACATGAAATCATGATGAGAGTCGTTTTAGTTTGGCGGAAAAATGACAGTTCTGACATAAAAGCATAGATCCATCATGGGAACAATTTCACTAAAAGACTGACTTGTTATTTTATGAAGCAGCCTGGTCAATCCATCTTCTGAGGTAAGTTAAAGGCTATACACGGGGCTCTCAGCCATCCGGTACCTGTCACTGCTGTGTAGTCGCTTAGCCTCCCTCAACATGAACACCTTCATGTGTCTGCCTTTCGGTCTGCCCTCTGCTCTCATCCAGCATCTGCTTTTCCGTTCCAGTAATGACTCTCAGATCATGGAGTGTGAGAGGGCTGAAAAAGAAGTGAAGATGATTAAATTGCAAAGCTGCTTGTAAACACTCAAAACCTCATGGCTAAATCATTCAGCTATCTTTGATAAAAGATGGTGTGCAATACATGATGACAGTGGTTTGGTATCAAAATTATAATGTCCTACAAACAAAGAAAAGCACGAAGAAGGATGTAAATGGTGGAGAATTTATGTCTTAAGGGGGAAACACAAAATAACCACAGACATGTAACAGCACATACTGCAACATACACATCCATGCACACAAATACACTGTAATAGGCTGTTCTTTCCCCACTGTGTCACCCTCCACCTTGTAGATTTATATGGTATGAACATAATGACTCTGCTCCCAAATTATCCCAGTATGCCTGTGAAAAATCCAGATAATCTTTTAATGGCCTGAGTTGTCGACTGTCTCATTGCGCAGCTCATAAATCTGGGAGTGGAGAAAGCGCCCCTCTGCAGCTCTAGGTCCCCTTGACTATTTTGTGTCTGAAATTGGACCCCTTCAAAGTGAAAGGGGAGACATGCAGCTATCAGGAAAGATGAGGAAACAGTGGGTCTTTCCTTTGTTTGAGAGATTCAGTGATTTTTGGAAGTCCTGTTGCTGGATTGGTAGTCAAGGAAAACAGTTAGTGTACATTTACTGAAAGTGTAGTTACCAGTTGTGTCTTTTTATTTTGATAAAACTGTGATTTTCTCTCAATATATCTGTGAAAGACAGAGTTTTGGAAAAGAAAGATATTTTGTGTAATTACAGTTGAATCTCTCCTGGTCCAGCCTCTTCAAAACAACTTCTTCTCCATGTTTTCTTTTATATCAAGTCAATTTAATACATAGCCCAAAATCTAAAACTTTCTGTCCTGACTCAGATCAGGAAAAAAATAAAATAAAAAAAGTCTCCTTTGAAAAATGGAAAAGGTGAGAAACAATAGGAGGAGCAACAGAAAGGAACTGCTTCATTAAGGACAGAAACATGTGTAATAGGTGTTGTAGGTACAGAGTAGAATTATAATGTAGAGGACCAGAGTGACAACATTAAGTAAATTAATTAAATAAGATATAATACTGAGATGAACCTATGTAACTTTTGCTGAACAGCAGCCACATTGGCTACAAGTGACGGTAAAAAGACACGGGTAGACGATTTAAGAAATATTTTAACCTTTTGGGAAATATGCTTATTCTCTTTCTTGCTGAGTGTTAGATTGAGAAGGTTGATACCACTCTCACAGCTGCGTGGTAAATATGAGGCTCTGCTGGTTACAGAATACCAGGTAGTTTCTGTTTCTGGCCAAGAAATAGTCCGACACATAATGTAAAACCACAATGTGTAATCTTTACACTTGTAGGGATTAGAAACGAGATACAATGTCTTAATTTATGGAGTTAAGAGATGCTAGTACCATCCACAAAGAGGAAGAAGAGGCAAAAGTAAACTCACATCCTTATATGTACATTGAAGAAGTTATCAGTCACTGTAATCAACTGTTCATACTGGGCCCTCCCTAAAAAATGAAAAGGGGCCGAAATCACATTCAGTTTAAATTGCACGCTAAAGTTCAGCAGTCTGAGTTAAAGTAAAATCAAGTGAGTATCTTCCAAAGTTACAGTCTTTTTAGTTTAAAGTCCCTCTTTTTTTGTGTTACGATCCCTCCACTGCAGCTAATCCCAGACACACTGTCTGGGGAAAAACATAAAGGGAATTTTGAAATATAAGGACTGTAACGTTGGAAGATATTCACTTCATACGATTAATAAAAATATTGAAGTCTCATATTAGCTTCCATTTATGAAGTACATTTGTGGAAAAATGTGAATCACACCAAAACAGTATCAAACAGAGACACATGCTTTAACAATAAATGCAGTGGGAGAAGAACTACCACTACAGCTGTTTTTTCCTAACTCTCCAACAGGGGCTTTGGTGCACATCCCCTGACATGACCCAGCCTTAGAAGCAAACAGACATGCCCTGGAATTCAGGGGTCTCATAAATAAACAAATAAACACATTTCATACACAGAGTACTTATTTTAATTGCAGTCCTGGACATGTGCTGAGCAGTCTCTAATTTCTCTCTCAGCATAGAGACTTGCGGAGCCGTCTGCGGCAGACCAGCAGTCGGCAGATGTAATTACCACATCATCTCTGGTCCCTGTTACACTGGGAGGGAGAGGGAGGGAGGGAGAGGGAGGGAGAGGGAGAGAGAGAGAGAGAGAGAGATTGAGAGAGAGAGAGAGAGATTGAGAGTGAGACAGAGCGAGAGAGATTGATCCTAGTAAACAATAATTAGGGTTGGGGATAGTGTATTGTGGGACGTCTACTCGGCGGGACAGAGTAAAGAGAGGGAAAGAGAAGGGAGAAAGGAGACAGGCAGGGATCATGGGCAGATGAAAGTCTCTGGGACAGACAGCACCCCCTGAAAGAGTGAAAGTTTCAATTTTTATCAAATCCCACACATCAACGTTCATGTGGGGCTGCGACAAACTCTTAAGAAAAGTCATGAATCATCACGTTTGACAATCTGCAATTAGTGAATCTTTAGTATTTTTGCTTAATGGCTCTGCATGTTGATTGATCAGTTATTTTTCCTCATTACTTCAGCCCAACCTCCATGATTAATATACTTTGAGTAATTCAAAAACAGATGTGAAAGGTACACAATGAAGAAATAGGCAAATTCCAGTACTAAAAAGTAGCAAATGCCTAAATGGCAAAGTAATTTGTACCTAATATAAAATGTTTTGCTCTACTAAGACTAGAAGTCTTAGGAGCGCAATGTTCCTTTCAGTTTTAAATAACCTACCCATTATAGGTACCCTGTGGAGTTTTCCCTTTAACAAGCATCTTCTATATTCAGTGTCTCTCAACAAAAAGCATTGTGTGTATTATTGAGGTTTAATAAACTGCTGAATTCATTTCATTTCCACATCCACGTTTGCTAGCTTGTTGTTTTCTTCCCTGCAATTTACTGGCTCAGTGCTACTCTTCTTGGAACATTATCACCGTCCGCAATCAGTGTGAAACCATTGGCAAAAATGTGTGTCATACGATTCGTGTCCTAAGTGATCTTCGTGAGATTCAAACAAGATGGGAACCCACTCATCAAAACAGCTACTTTCATTCATTCATTACGTTTGCTTAAACCATCAGTCACAAAACAACTTAGTCCCTCTTTGCTGTCGTTCTCTCATATGTGAAGTTTCAAAAGCCCCTATTGTTTGATCTGTCATTGAAGTAATTTGATCGTCACAGTTCTTTGAATGTAGAAAAGGGACTTTTAGTTCCTAGTTTAGTTCCTGTTGCTAATTCTTACAATTCCATAGTTCCTGTAACTTTACGTCAAAAAGAGCTATTCAGCTTCTCAGTCAAAAACTCAACAGAGTATCTTAAACTAGACAAGGTTCATCGTGAGGTGCAAGGCTATATTATTAACTAAGAAAAGTGGAGACCTGCCCTGGGGCCACAGACTCTCAGGGCCCTGACAGCCCTTGGTTAAGGCCAATTCATGGTTTCTGCTCACCTTCTGATGGATGCAGACAGCAAACATGGACGTCTATCTATTCATACTACAATCAGTGATATGTGTATGCGGACATTATCCACATGTGCACTAGAAAACATGATGATAACCTCCTGACAACAGGAAGAAGGGCTCCTTTGTTTGTTGTATTTAACTAAACAATATAAAAATGACAAAAAAGAGTGTGTGACTGCTTAACAAGAAGAGGAGCCAGTGTTTGAACTCTCCCTCTAGCTCTTTTTTCCTTCTTATTTCTGTCACTTTTCATGTGAACAACCACATGCAACACCATGAGCGTCTTCCTGGAGAGACTGTCTAAAAATGTGTGTTGTATAGACATTCAGTACAAGTATAAACACTTTAGATTTCCAATGTGTTTGGACCATAGGCTCCAAATAAAGATGGACGTAGCCTCTGTGACTTCATCTATAGGTCTGTGAAGTTCAGTTTTGAAGTTCTGAACAATCCCCAATGTCCACCCTCACAGACTTAGAGGCGCATGAAGGCTCTCTAGGAAACATTGAGCCATTTATGAACATTTTCCTTAAGTCCACATTTCTGCAGACTTTGCCTGAGGGAATTACCCACAGTTCATAGTGCTGTGACATTAAACACAGAGTTACCATGGCTACCAAGGGATGCCCGGAAGCATTAAAAAATGGTAAACAACTGGTATGAAACAGAAAAAAGGAGAAGTTAGAAGAACGGTTAACAAACAAGTATGTAAGGAACTAACCCTAACGTTAACATTGAAAAATTTAAAAAAGAAAGAAAAGAAATTATCATGTAACTACAAACACATAGCTCACTGATGATTCATAGCCAGAACTGTGTGTAGCTGTTTATACTATGATGGCATGATGATTTATTCAAAATACGCTTTTATCAGATCTTACCCGACATTAATATTTTGTTTACAAACAGCGAGCAAAGGGAGGGAGTGAAAAATGTAATGTCCCAAACCCACAAGTATACTCAACATTTTTTGGCGTCATCGAAGTAACATGATGTCACAAAAGTCCCAATCCTCTTTATACCATTTTGAGCCCTTGTAGACTCTCACACTCAATCGCTTACCAGGTGAATTCAATTAAGTCTGTTCGGGTTCGGGGCTTAGGGGGGACATTGGGATTGGGCCTTCAAGTTTACTGCTCTTCCGTCGCCATCTTGGTGGTTCCTGATTCGGTCTACCTTCTGGCTAATCCAAAAATGGGCAAAGAGATGGGGCGTGTACGGAGCCCAGACTTCAGTGCATGGCAGTTTAATAACTGGGGCGAGCATACTCTCTCTTAAACATTGTTATCAACGCTGAGCATCTGGGTGTCTTGCTCACAGGCTAACCTAAGGCTAACTCATTAGCTGGCTAATTCGATGGTAAGCTAACTAAGCAAACAAGCCAGGTATGGTGAGTGCAGACAACACCTGCTAATTAGTGCTGACATATAAATAAAGTAATACTAAAATTTCACTCACCTCAGAATACAAGGGAAGAATACAGACTACCTCACGTTCTGTCGGTCAATTATCCGACAGAAAGCCATAAAAATCTTCCAAAAGGCACAAATACGGCCGTGCGGTGTTGCGCAGAGTTAGCTGACGTGACGCCGAGGATACAGCTCGAGCACTGTGACGACACCCACCTGACATTTGAAGCGGCCACGCCCCCAATTATGCATAACTTTAAGCCTGAATAAAATTTAAATGCGTGAGTTATATATAAAAAAAAAATCACCCCCTTACAGTTTTCATGAAGGGGGAAATTAGCTATAGAGACTAAAACCGTTTTTTGTAACAGGCTGTAAACATGTTTATTCAACACCATGGGGATATACTCGCCTTTGGAGCCAGCTTCAAGTGGCCATTGGAGGTACTGCAGTTTTTGGCACTTCCGTGTTGGCTTCATTTTTCTGCCCCAGAGGTTGCCACCTGGTTTGGACAGGATGTAGTATTAACTAGTTCTGATCGAGGACAAAGAAACAAGCAAGACTCTGAACTTTTAAATGTACAGACAACTACATTCTTCTTTCTCTTCTTTCACATGAAAAACAAAAGGTAAATTTCCAAGCAATACAAATGATGTACTGATGATTTTGGCTGCTAAATCCCACTTTTTCTAAAATGGTTTGGCACAATCACTTTTTAGATTTGCAACAATCCTGTGCTTATTGTTTTCTGTGTTTTCTGTCATTTTTGTGGCTATAATTTAAAGTTAGGAGGGAGAATGTCACAAAGTAAACTAACGTTACACCAACTACAATGGCCAGGTTTGTTTTTCTCGTAACTTTATCTCTAATAACCTAATACCCACATTTATTGCCATGTGCATCGTAATTGCTTTATCTCATTTATCAGCCCCTTCAATGAATCATGTAATTCACTGGTACAGTTGCTCTTTAGCTCATTATCTCGTTGATATGTAAGCTGGCTTATAATCAGCAGAGCTAAGTTCCAGACGACCTGCTGGTCATCAACAGAGCTGAGCTACATACTGACAGCCACCAGACTGTATTTTCCACAGTGTGTGAAGATGACTGTAACATTAGTGGAACATATTCACATGTTGGGTAACTCACTAACTGCCTATTACCAGGGCTTGAGTTGCCAATCCTGCTGACCCTTCCCAGCCGCTTCACTCAGTCGGAGTAAAGTTAATTCCTTGAGACTAAATTTTAGCACAAAACTGCTGTGGATTCAGATGTTTTTGTTCTTTTAACCTCAGTTGAAGATATTTTGCTTTCTTCTTGTTTCCAGTACCCCTTCACCGCTCTGACTCAGCGCCCAACACATTTTAATGTGCCTGCGTCCAGTAACGAGGCCACTGTCGCTGCTGCTCAACAAATGTTATATAGTCCTCCTTTAAAAAGGCTTGTGTGTTTTTGGCTATTCTTGAGGGTTTGTTTTGTGTCAAAATGTAACACCTTTTGACTTTATAAATATATTTGTGTGAAATTACCACAAACTAATTGACACACAGCAAACCTGGGGCAGGTAGTATTCAAATATGGGAGTAGTGTGTGGTAAATTACTGTACCCGATGGGTTCTTCAAGACAACAGGTGTGTGAGTGGGAAGAACAAGGACGCCAATAGCGGCCCACAGTTCATTTATGCCCCAAGGGACATCTAGCATGTTGTCAGAGCCCTGGTTGGGTGGTTTCAACTTAAATCTTTCTAAGCTGATTTTATGTTTGAATTTGTTCTGCAAGCAAACTAACCTTCAGATAAATGTAGTGAAGTAAAAAGTTTGAAATGTAGCGAAAAGCATACTTAACTAAAGTACTGCAGCAAATCAATTTTGTGATTATTACAAAAAAGTAACAAATTTGCATGATTTCAAAACATAAAGGGCTTCATTGAGCACAAGCCCGGCCTCACACCATTCTCACTCAGGGCGAAGGGAAATACCACATTGATCCAGAGGCCTCACACAGAGCAGCTGATGCTGGGAATAAGGAGTCACCATCTTGCGGGGTGAGTGGGGGTGAAGAGGAAGAAGTCTTTACGGGAAGGAATATCTCCCCAGTGAGAGGACCAGCGAAAAACATTATATGTGTGTGTGTGTGTGTGTGTGTGTGTGTGTGTGTGTGTGTGTGTGTGTGTGTGAATGTGTGTGGGTGCACATGAGGCATGAGTGCTACAACCCAGACTTTACAAACGTACGTGAGGAGGAAAAAGCGTTTCGGTGATCCTTGCATTCCCGACATTCCTTCCTGTGGATTTCCAGTCAGCGTGAGCCTCACTGTTCCACAGCTCTGACATCACGAGGGGGTTCCACTCTGCTTCCACACTCTGCCTCCCTCTTTCTCACAATCCCACCCATATTTGGAAGTGAGAGGAAGGGAATCCCAGATGATGACTCAAAGGCTTCTGCTGCCAAGGGGAATTCTCTCCACATCTGTTTTTATGTGTGTGTACGTGTGTGCATGTCTATTGTGAGTGTATCGATGTGTATATTACCTCCTTGAGCTAAAGATGGAGTTTACATCTGTGGGGAATTCAAAATGGTAATGTGGCTTTAACAGCTGCGTGGAATAACAGCCAATGTCTGTATCTATACAGAAAATGTGGCACCCTGAGTGATGCTTTCTTTCTATTTATAACCTGCTTCTCCTGGCAGCCATGACAGTTAAAAATGCACTATGGTGAATATGTATGCTCTTGAAATCAACTCTTCTCACTCTATAAATCTCAGAGATTGACTATGAAGAGGGTAAAAAATACACCCTTGTTAATGCACAGCACATTGTGGTGACATGGCAGCTCAGGGCTGAGTCGATATGTAAGCTGTAACCTGTCACCTTGCACTGGACCACCACAAATGAGGCCACAGAGATAGATGGAACCACGGGCTGTTCAATGAGCTCAGCAGAGTGTGACCAACCGTCTACAGCCTGCTGGCAGCAATACACTCCTACCTCCACAGAGGAGTTTACTGCAATCATCTTATTTTTTAACAAGAAATAGCGAGCTCAAAAGTGAGTTACATCGAGAAGGAGGAAGTTGGGCTTGAGGGGGAGAAAGAAAGAACAGTCATGGCCTTGGTTGTGTTAGAATTCTCTTTGTTGGATGTATGATTGATGAGGATTGTGGAGTTGCGTTTGGGAGAGGATAGAGGGGGGGTCTCGGACTCTGTGTCCACAAAGCCACATCAGGGCCTAAATTTAGACCCACTTTGTTCTTGTCTGCACACTGGTGACAGAGGACTGGGCTCTCTGGGGTTGTCTGTGGTCCAGTGTATCAGAAAGGCTGCTGTTGTTCTCCCTGGCAGTCAGAAACGCAGACGTTCCCTCAAGCAGCCCAAAAAGAAAGAAAGCTTTCATGGAATATTCTGTTTAGCTGCACAGACTGTTGTGTATGATACTCCCGGGACCCATAAAACAAGTAATTCACGGACAATATCTCACCCATGCTCTTTTTGCCGCAGTCTACAGTAACATAAATCTAACTGATTTTAAGGAGGAGTTGAGACAGTGTTCAAAGGGTTTAGAGCATGTGTTGCTCAAGTCTGGGCAAATGGTCCTTCAAGGCAATATTACTTTTAAATAGACAAAAAAAAACAAGGAAGACACAAAGGTAAGACACACACACACACAAAAAGAAAATGCAAAAAGAGGTGACATTACAAAAAAAGAGTGAATCAGAGAGACATTAAGCCAAAAGTCATCCTGTGTAGGCTCTGGTTTTCCTCTACATCATGCTGCTCCCCACAGGGACACTGTATGGCATTGTTTAAATGATCAGTCACCCAGCACACAAATCCCTCCCTTCCTCATTACCAAAACAAGCTAATTAAAAACCTGTTAATGGGCTGTGCTGTGGGTGTCTTTAGAAGAGAGGGAAATCCACAACTCAAAAAAGCTATATAAACATATCAGAGGGACCCCTGAACAGTTAAACAAATTGATGACTCAGCGATAGTCCTCTAACGGGGAAGGAAACACACACAAGCGTTCTACACATCCCTAGTTGAGCGTGCACATACACAGTGCAGGAGGGGAAAAAAACAAGTGACTCACTGAAAACCTACTGGGACCCACAGTGTCACATCCTGAGAGTGAGAGTGAGAGATGCCCTTCTCTTACTGAAGGACAGATGGATCCCCCAATCTGTTATGTGCACATGTGCCAAGGGACGATTGGTCACCAAACATCCTGCACCTGAGAGCAGAGGCCGTTTTGCTCTCTGAGGAGAGTAAACTATAATTCTCACATATTAGCAACTGGGAGGTAAACTGCCCAGCACAAACCCAAATGTTACCATAGACTGTGTTTTTAATCACAGGTCTTGGGTGACCTCTAGCGGTCTCACTGAGGAACTGCATACTGACGACGTCACAACGGAACGTACCACTGCAATGTGAACAGGGTGAATTAAACGTCTACCACGGTGTCTTTTCCGCTTCTTTTTGAGCTTTTTTGAACTGCATATTATTAATTTAATTTTTTTTCTAAGTATTTAGTGTTGCTCATTTAAAAAACAATAGAAATGGGCTCACAGTGCAATAATAAATGAATGATTTTCTCCCATTTTTTCCTGTGGTACAAACTCAGATGGACACACAGAGGCGCCTTTTCTGAGCTCATGTTGTTTGGAAAAGTAGCGTTTACTTTCCTCAGGGCCGAGAGTGTTTTAGCCCAGAAAAGAATTAAATTCATATCTGTACTAAACCACGTAAACAGAAACTCATCCGTTTAGGCTGAATTATACAAAATGGCCTCTAAAAAGAAGCGAACGCCTAATGTACAAAATGACAGCTGGGTTGTCGTTGCTGCAGGTAGGTTGAACAGTACAGTCAGTGTGAGCTAACTAAGCTAAGTTGCTACAAACATAAGACACCTTAGCCAAGGTAATAGACCCTGATAATTTTGTCATTACTTACTGAATCCCGTGATGGATGGTTAGCTACATGATAAAGGAAATAACGCGTAACTACAAAGTCGGCTAATGTTAGTTACTAGATAGTTATTCATTAGTGCATAACATGCTGTGAATTAGCTTTGTTCTCAGAATGACATGCAGCCCTACAGAGATTATTTCCCACAGATTAAATAGTGATGTTTTCTCAATGAGCTGACAGTGAGCTATCATGTGCATGATTTGTGTTTTGATGTGCACAGACTCTGTCATCGACACACAGAAGCCCGACAGTGATCCAGCTTTTGTGAGACTAAGGAATCCATCTACAGGTTTAACTTTTTTGTTGTAATACATTTATCTAGGTCTTTAACTAACAATTAATTTCATTATCGTATGGTATATACAGATGATAGTGATAAATATCCATACCAGCTTCCCAGAGCCATAGGTGATGCATTCAGATTCCTCGTTTTGTCCAACCAGCAGCCTAAAGGGGCCTAAAAGATATTTAGTTTATCATCATAGAAGATTATGAATATCAGCAAGTATTAACATTTGAGAAACTGACATTGAGTTTTAGCTAGTTGAGCACTGGTGAAAACCATTAGCAACCTGGCACTTTGGCTTTGAGAAAGAAATAAAACACAGTAAACCCACAGACTTTTTGAAACGTCGCTCCCTGTAGTTGAAAAATTATTCCAACACAAAATCCAATATGTGTCATTTTAAGTATGTGTGTGTGCGAAATTAGCAAGATACAGCAAGACCGCCTTTGAGTTGTAAGATGCCACATTTTTACCTTTACAACAGCCAGGCTTGTCACAAACTGGCATTTGCAACGATTTTTTGATGGTCAAAATTGTTGCAAATACTAATACTAATATAATAATTGTTAATTGCGGTCCTAACCACTAGCATCTGTTAAAAGTAAGTCAGAACACAGTAAAAGTCAACATGAGGAATTCTATAAAATGGACGTTTGCTTTCAGTTTTCACCGCAGTCTGATTACGTTGCGAGTACACGCAAATGTGGAAGTGAAAATAATATTGTTCCGCTTTTTTAATCCTGCAGATGCAGCATCTCTGTATATGCTGGGTAGTGGTGATATGCAGCTGTATGAGGTCAAAGCATTTGAAGAAGATTTCCACTCCTGGTTTGTTGGTCAGACTGTACAAAGAGGTTTGTTTCATTAATCTTTGTAGTGTAAACTTTGAAGAAACTTAATCATTATTACAAACCCTGCTAGGTATGGTAGACAAATAACAGAAATCCAAATGAACCAAGTCATCTATGCAGAAATCTTAGGTGCAATGGTAATGAAACTGAAAAATAATATTTAACATGTCCAAAAGAACAGTGTCCATATAAAATAACTACACCAAGCACAGACAGACAACCAGAAAGAGGAGCTGCTGACACAAAGTAGCCAAAGTAGCCAAATATCAGGTTCACACACTGCAAACTGGTCAAGCAGTCTTGACATACCGGCTGAAATGTTGATTAAATTATTTGAGTTTGGGTGGTTTATCGCAAAGTTGATGATATGTGGATGTTGAATTCTTATTCCTTACTTTTAATTGGTTCTGGGTCAGAATTAGAGTGTGTGTTAATCAGGCTTCTGTGTTTTTACAGTTGTCTCTTTTGTTAAACAGATGGGAGACTCCTGTTCATAACACCAATGGATCCTCTCTATCTCATTTTGCCCTATTTGATTACGGCTGGAAAAGAGGTGAGAAACAGAAATCTGAACATGTCACAGCTGTTGATGCTTTCATGCTGATCATTGTGGTGTAATGCTGCCTAGTTCACAGTTAATTCTTTAACTTCATATATAACTTATCTTATATACTAATATTCCTAAATATACAGTACAATTTTGTACAGCAATAGTGTGTGTCTAATATAACCATGGGAGTATATGAATGATCGTGAATTGGACTTTATTTTAATCTTTTCTATTTTTTAATTTAGATCATGCACATGAAAGTCACAATATCTGCTTTTATTTTGTTAATGTTATCTGCTGCTCAGGGGAAGTTCCAGCCTGTGGATCAGGTTGTTATGGATGAGGAATTCCCAGTTTGCTCAAGGCTGCTGAGCTGCACACGTTCCCTGGCCACCCTGCACCACATTGCCGAGGAAAAAGGTCAAGTTTATTTTTGAAGCCGATATCTCTCAACTGTAAGGTTTGTCGTGGGAATTTCTGGAAACAGAGGACCGACAACAAGAGAGTGTTTTTTCTAGTTTATTCTGACACTTGCAAGTGGACACCCTAGCCAACAACAGAGAGTGTTCCTGACCAAGAGCGCAATGTATGTTCACTGCAGTCTGCTTTTATACACACAATACCTGGGACACCTGTAGTACATACGTCACTACTCTTGACATGCCCACCTTGTATGGCACTAAGCCAAGTTAAAAGGGGACATGAACGGGAGAATGAGAATGCACAAACCAGCAGTGTAGGTTTTAGGGTTTACTAATTACTTTGTTGAAATGCTGTGTTTCATTCTTCCAGAGGTGGGAAGCCGGAAATTTCATCGATACAGCCAAGAGAAGACAATGAACTGGTTAAAGAAAAAGGTACTAATAACTGATTCTATTATCTTTCTGTGTTGGTCCAAAGACAGTGCGAGTTTGACTGCAGTACAATAGGCAAAAAATGTGTTCATGTGAAAATGCATTACTTCTTATTATAGGTGGAGAGGACAGTCGTTGCCCTCAAGAAGAGAAATATCTCAGTGGGAGAAGGAGTCAAATCCACAACATATGTCAGAATGAAGTCAGAATCAGACTACCATGAGGGTAAGTTGATTCATCTTCAGGGAGCTTCAGTGTTTAAGACAGTGTCTTGCAACTGTGTAAAATTCCAGTCTCCCCTTCTGACGAAAACACAAATTTCCATTTTTTCCAACATTTCCAGCTTGTGTTTTTGTAGTAGATATGATGTTGACCAATAGATGGCACTACTGACGTAGTTTCTGTCTATGGGTTAGGGTTAGTGAAAAAACACTGAAGCACTTCTCCACCTTTCAGTTCCATTTTTTTTCTTAAATTATCTAAAAATAATTAGTATTATATTGATAATCACTGTAATTCTGTCATCTTCATGACACAGAGGACTACCTTCGCTATGCCCACGGCCTGATATCGGAGTACATCAGTGAAGACCTGAGCAAAGCCCTCCTCAAACACCTGCAGTATGTTAAGACATCTAAAACTTTGACAACATGATTGTTAGTAGTGCTAAGGTATGGTCATAATGCCGCCATGCACCTCCTCCTCCTTCACAGGTTACCAGAGCTCACAAGCCCAAAGGAAACAGAGCCGCCCTCCAAGGTATGTTAGTGTCTTTCTTAGACATGAATGAAGTCAGAATAACACATCCTCCTCTTTGTGCATGCTGTCAAAACCACGCTGAATGTTTTCTGTAGTCTCACTCTAACTCTATTGCTGCATTCGCATCGTTTTGAGGAGAAATGATTGCACCATCTTAAGTCACTGCTTGTGGGATTTTAACTTTGCTTATTAGGGCCTTTTTCATCTATAGTGTGAGGTCATTAGAGCTGGTGGTGTGTTTCTCTGGTGAAAGGTGTGCTCTTTGTCATGAAAAGCATTTCTCACTTCCTCGTTTGGCAGAAGCGGAAACTGTCAGATAAACCGGTGGAGGCCGGAGAGGACTACACCAAATTCAACAGTGCAGACTTTTCGCGGAAAGTGAGTGTATATGGAGCCGTCTGCCTGAAAAGACCGAGCAATTATTGCAGCAAAAAAAAAAACCTGAAGTGGTCGTTTCTTTGCTTTTATCTCTGCAGTTGTTTTTTTTCCTTTTAAACCTTGAGTGATTGTTTGTGTAGTTCTTGTTTGTTGGCCGCTTTCTTTAAGCTTTGTCTGTAGATTATTTGTCCGTAGATAAGCTGTGTAGACTTTATACACATGGGTCAATGAGACTTACCTTGTACAAATGTGGTTTTTCTTAGCTTGAATTGAGGTTCACGATATGTAATGAATTCCCTGCTGTCTCTGTGCAAGGTCGTCGAGTTATCATATTGATTTTTTTCCCCCCTTCTTCCAGCCACCCAAGAAGATGACGGCTGCTCAGAAAACTCTGGCTAAGGTGGACAAGACCGGCATGAAGCCTATGTCATCCTTCTTCAGCCCCAAGGGCAAGGCAGAAAAGAAATGAATGTTGTATAGTTTCTGGTTTGTACATGATAAATTTGTAATAAAGAAAAGAAAACATGAGTCATATTTTCATTTCAAATAGTTTGAATCTCGAGAAGGGAAATGGGATAATAATTTTACGTTATTTATTTTACTTTAATATATGATAATCTAAAGAATAATATAAATAATATAAGACTAAAAGGAGGCATTCTGTACAATGAGTACTTTTTTCCTTTGATACTTTAAGTTCATTTTGCTGATGTACACAGTCTGAATTCAGGACTTTTCAGAATATGGTATTTCTTCCTTTACTTAAGTCAAGGGTCAACTCAATACTTCTTCCACCCCTGTAGTTTTTTTAAGTATAACCCCAGTGGTATGTTAGCCTGCAGACAGGTCATGGTTTATTTATATTTTTCAATGTCGTAAGCACCTAAGAAAAATTAATTCAGCGGCATTGTATCAGACATTTCAGTGGCGGGTATCTCAAAACCTGGGCAAATAAAAGCAGAAATATCAACACTGCTGCATACCATAAAGGTTATGTCAGGTAATATTTTGCATCTTATCCGAATTTACCCTTCAACTTTAACACCATTTAATCTTAAGCAGTGAGAAACAGAATTACCTTAGCTGGGTTTGAACTATTCAGACAGCTCAGCCCTTGGACTCGCCTTGCAAATGTGAATCTCTCTGTTGAATGAAACAGGCATTCACGCAGCACTTGTTGCTGTTGAGGAGCTATTGTTGCATTTTACGGTTGGCTTTGATACCTGGGTAGAATGTAGTCTCTGCAGGCCTGAACCAGAAACTGTACTCAACCTAAATTACATATCCGTCACAATATTGAACTTTTCTCTTACTTGATTCAAAACTCATTCAAAAGCACTTGAAAGAAACACTAAAGTAACCTTGAGATATTGGAAGGAATTAATACATTTTTATTTTGGGCTATGCTGCAAAAACCATTTCCCCTTTAAAGTGGCACCCTATTGATACTTATCAATCCGATATCAATTGAGATTATTTGTAATATTAATCTGCAACTGTAAATGAAAGGATGAATGAAACAAATGATAGGCCTGGATAGACCTTTTTCTCTTAGGACATTTTGCATGACACAGCAAAATTACAGGTGTAAATAATAAAATGGCTGAATTCCATTTAGCTGTTTCAGTTTCAGAGTCTGGATATTATTCGTGCTGGATCACTGTCCCACTAGCATGACTTACTGGGACACTAAAAACAGCCATTGTCAATGTCAGTAACACCTCTGTTTCTCTACAATGACATGTCAAAATGTCTGTCTAGAAAAAGGCCCCTTTTGGACCAGGAGGAATTACTTTTATCACACTGGTGAGAGGTTTCATTTTCATTTGCTTTATTAAAATTAGGCTTAATTGTTTTTATGTATATATTAAATGTCCGGAGGGATTTTTTCCAGAGCATGGTGTCTGTTCAAACATACTCGATTGAGCTCTACGTCAGCAGTGTGGCAGTGCTGCTGGTTTCAAATGTCCAACAAGCTTCACTGCTTTTTTAATTTGGGCTTGAAGCGCAGAGTCTGGAACGCGCTCTCCACCACTTTGGGCAGGTGGATCGGGTTCCTCTGAAGTCGCAGTCTGCTGCTTGTGGACCCGCTTTGGTTTTTCTTCTTCGGGGCACTTTCATTGGCACAGTTCCTAACCACTTCCTGCTTGGAGTCATCCCCGACCCGAGGAACTCGCAAGACCCAATTGGAGTGGAGGTCGTGTTCAGCTGAGCTGGAGGCCACTGTGGGAGAGAAGGGCAGAGAGCCAGGACCTTAGCTGAGGCTGAAGCTGTTACTACAGTAGCTTTCACTTCTGGACCTTAAGATCCAAAATGCTTCATGTTTTCATTCTAACTAAACAGGCATCACAAAAATGAGATGAAGTATCTGGTAAAAAAAAAGCTAGTCACAAAGAGCTAGGCCAGTGTATAAATGAGTATCTTACAAATTATGCCCGGCATTTCCAATCCTTAACCATACTTGACCTTTACCTACGCTACACAACTAGTGGTTGAAGAATAGACTTTTTTCACAGCATACATTTTGACATGTCATAGAGGGAAGAGCTCAGGTGTAATTAATAACACTAACAATGACTGCATTCAATTCACGTACAGCAGTTCAGCTTTATGGCCTTGGTGTGTGCTGGCTTACTTGGACAAACTGAGCCCGAGTTAACATGATTCACTGCACCGCTGCTTTCCTTACACGGACATGCCTAAATGTCTGGAGCGAAAAGATTCTTCACAAGTCGAAGTAAAAGTAGTATTTAACTGAAGGTTTGGAAACAATGGCAGCAAACGTATCAGTGGCAAAAGGAGTGGTGAAGAGTGGCCTCTCTCACAGTGTTATAAATTATTGATATATTAACCTGTGAACAGCATTTCAATGGTCTGGTTATAGCTGGTCCAGGTGATGCTACTACTACTACTGGTAGTACTGCCAGCTTAATATTTAGCCTTTAATACACAGTAATTAAAAATATAATTTGAGTTTATGCGTTTAACATGTAAAAACTGTAATCTGGTGGGTAAATAGTAATTGCAGCTTTCAAATAAATGGAAAAATACTCTTTTCCCTTTTAGTGAAGTGTGAGGTAGAAAGTACTATACAGGTCCTACATATCCACACAGGTCTACATGTTGTCATTAAGCTCCATATACTATTAAGAATGCTTGTAATGTGCCCCATCCTAACACACTATTTGTACTTAGCTACTTTCCACCTGTGACCTAGACCATTCAAGAAAATCCTTTTCTCAAGTGAAATCAGAAATACAGGAAAGGAAAAAAAAAAACTGTCACAAGGAAAAGTGACTTTTACGTAAGCAAGAGTAGATTAGTATTATCAGTAAAATGTACTTGAAGTATCAAAAGTAAAAACACTCATTATGCAAAATGGCCCTTTCAGTGTAATGTCATATACAGTGTTTGGACTATAATTACTACATCACTACATACAGTATTTTAATGTAAACTGGTCTATGTGGGTTTCATTTTGAATACTGCTGGATGGTTTCATCACTAACAATACATCACATTTTATGTATATATGATTTAAGTGTAGTAGAAAATGAAAATACCCCAGTCCTGTATTCAAACATTTACTTAGGTAAAAGTGAGTATTATCACTATAATGCATTTGACTATTCTTATTAATGCATTTGAATATGGGAGCTGGTTCAGGTGGAGATAATTACTTTATACAAAGTTGGGTTTATTTATGATACCCAGACAAGCTGACAAAGACTTTATCTTCAAAACCTAAGTTAGGATTTGACCCCAGGGGATAATCTACCGCGAGGCAGCGTTGAATACTCAGACAAAATCCTAAAATCATTACAATTATAGGGAAGATTTTCAAACTCGCCTATGAAATCCACGTCTGCGTGTCCATCGTCCAGGTAAGGTTTGCGCAGAGGCTCGTTGTCGCAGCTGGCGATGACCGCATCAAAGAACTGCAAAGTGTCCTCCTCGCTGGAGACTGGGGGAGCAGAGGGTTTGGCTCTTCGTATCTGTGGTAAAAAAAAGAAGAAAAAAAAAAGAACATGTGTCTGTGATATCACCCGCCGTGTGTGCTGGGAGAGATGATATAAGCTTACCGGTTCTTCCTTATCAGGCGGCGGAGGTGCAGGCTTCTTCCTGGAGGACACCGTGGCCTTGATGTCGTTACTTTTCAGGTCACTCACACTCTCTGTGTACCGCCGCCTCAAAGCCACAAGTGCTTCCAGGTACTCCAGGCAGTTCTGGTTCTGAGAGTAGAGCCATATCCTGTCCTCTTGTCTCTGATAGTAGTACAAGGTCGACTCGATGCTCACTGTGCTTTTGCTTCGTTTTAAAGTTGCTGAGCCCGCGGCTGCTTGACTTTTCTCTCCCACCACGAGCATGGAGGTACTGCGGACCAGCCTGACGGTGCAGGCGTTGTGATAGTCCTGCTCTGACCGAAACCCACCACCGCCACCATCCCGCCCTCTGTGTCCGTGATGGTTGGGACGGAACACATTATTGATTTTTCTGAACATCCCTTTCAAAAGGAATCTTTCAGGGTCACAGACTTGCCTTTAGATTCCTTAGTGTATGTTAGGCTTCCATCCATAGCCGCCTCTTCAAAATAAACTAATATTTATAGAAACAGACAGACAGACAAACAAACAAACAAACAAACAAACAAACAAACAAACAAACAAAATGCCTTTGAGCCTGGCTGGAGCTGTTCACTGGGACCAAGCGCTGTCCATGGTGCTGAAATCGACAACCCGCTTCTCTGTTGTGTCATAAGGTAAAAGCAGCTCTGTTGTCTAACCTGATCTCAACATGTCTTTACTGTTATCGGATGTTGCTCAGCAACATTGCTGTAGCAACGGGTCGGTAACTCGACACTTTGTGCTGCCATTACTACCTTTAGCAGCCCTCCTGAGTCAGATATCCTGACTCATGGTTGACTTTAGTGGACAAAATACCAACCGCCAGCAATCCTACAAACTGTGGGCCTATAGTTTAATTGTTTGTGAGGATGACTCCACCTGTTTATAAACTGTGTTGGACAAGACAGTTTTTAACTTAAAAACGTGATAAACTGCAGTTGTGTTTATCTGGTCCAAATTTTGGACCAAACATGAAAACACAGTAAAAAATTGTGAGACCTATATCAGTTATATAATGAGCTACACATGACCTAACAAATACTGAAGAAATTATGTGGTGTTGATTCATGTCTAGGATTCCTGACTTTGTCAATAATAGATCATGTTCTCTCCTGTTTCAGGTTCTTCTATTGTTGGGCTTCCCTGGCACAAGCGGAGGAAGTCTGAATAAAAGAGTCTTAACTGAGGTGGCTTATATACACAGATCAGGTGCTTTCATCTGGGAAAAATCCCGGCCATAAATATAGCCTACAAGTTTCCCTCACTTTCACACCACTACCAACATAAAAGAGTCAAAATGAGTTCATACCACAGAGGAGCTCAAATCAAATGTGGAAAAACATAATTCTAAGGTCAAAGTTACTATGGCAGTCCAACTGTAACATGCTGAAGAGATGGTTTGGTTTCAAAGAGGAAATAGGGAGTTATGTGTCATACATAACTGAGCATGAAGTCACACTTCTGCTTTGGCTGCAGAGACAGATAACAGAGGGAGTAAAGTAGAAGCTCTGAGCTATTATTCCACTGAAAACCTGCAGGTTTAACTGCGCTCACAGAGAGGCCACTCAGAATCTGTGGTGTGACCCATCAGAAAATGAAAACAGGAATCAGCAACTGCAGAAGTTTCTGTTTACTGATATTTTGATCATATTAAATTTGACTTTCTTTTCTGCTTTTAACTGAACCTCAATCACACACCTGTTCTTTTACAGAGAAACATAACTTCAGTGGTTTCTTTTTATAGCTAGAAGTTCTTGGGGAGGTACAAAACAACCACTTCTCACACACTGCTCTCCATATAGACTTTGAATCAAACACAGCATGCACATTTGGTATGCTGCATTGATAGACAATGAAATGGTTATAAGAAGTGCTTTTCTCTGCTGTGATAGAGACTGTGGAAGGACATTTGGCGCCTGAAATCAAGTGACCAGCTGATTGAGAGAATTTGAATCCAGTCAAGGTAGGAAGACATTTGTTACAGAGTAATATGATTTATCTCTCAATGTTTTTGAGATAAGTAAGATGTAAGGTGGGGCATCAATATGTCGACCTGCGAATTCACAGAACTCAAAGTGGATCATACGGTGGACTCAGAAAGTATCCAGACCCCTTCACTTTCTTCATATTTTGCCTGATGCTAAAATCATTGAAATTATTTTTTCCTTCATTAGTCTACACTCAATATCTCATTATGACAGAACAGAATTTTAGATTTTTTTCAAATTTATAAAAAAGGAGAAATTGAAATATCACATTGACATTAATATTCAGACCCTGGAAATGTAGCTTAGGTGCCTCCTATTTTTCTTGATCATCTTTGAGATGTTTTCTCACTTTGATCTAAGTCTATCTGTGGTAAATTCGATTTATTTGGAAAGGCATCCGCCTGTCTATATAAGGTCT
The DNA here is from genome assembly GCF_021018895.1 of Seriola aureovittata. Classification (NCBI taxonomy): domain Eukaryota; kingdom Metazoa; phylum Chordata; class Actinopteri; order Carangiformes; family Carangidae; genus Seriola; species Seriola aureovittata. Next base: position 9,835,784 of record NC_079374.1, on the reverse strand, counting down.
CACAGCTGATAATGTGTATAAGAGAAAAATACAGGCAATGAGGCTGAAAGAACTGGCTGCAGAGCTCAGAGACAGGATTGTGTCGAAGCACAGATCTAGGGAAGGCAACAAAAGAATTTCTGCTGCACTGAAGGTTGACCAGAGCACAGTGGCCTCCATAATTCTGAAATGGAAAAATTGTGGAACAATCAGGACTCTACCTATAGATGGCTGCTTGGCTAAACTGAGCAATCAGGGGATAACCCGAATGTCATTCTGGCTGAGCTCCAGAGATCCTAAACCAAAGAAACAGAAATTCTGTTTTTGCCTTGCCATGATGAGGTAACTTGTGGGGGTCGGGTCTGAAGGGGGGTCTGAATATTTTCTGAATGCACTGTAAACAAGATATTTTAAACTGAAGTTGAAACAGCTTTGAAAGAGTAGCCGCTCGTGTAATCACGACTGATCTTGAGCTTGTCATTGAGTTTTGTGTATTTGTATAAAAGCCCATCTAGGGATAGGCATTGCAAGCCAGGTGAGGCTATAATGCTGTGCTATGTAGCATTGGTCCATGCTGTGTGTCCCCATATATAGGCCAACTGTATATATAAATGAAATAGATCATTACATTCATGGTGTAAGCTGCATCTTATCACATGTTGACATGCAGTGTGCTTTGATGACTCACACCTTTTGAGTATTTGCTCTTTGTTGCAGGATGCTTTGCGAAGGGAGATTGTTAAGCATGGCCTTTGCTGAATTGGAGGAGCTGGACTCCCCCGCACCTCAAAAGGCTTTTCAGAGTGCTTATGGGCTGCCAAGAGCACCTGCCACCCTCATGTCAGGCTCCACTAGACGCGCTCCACCTGTTCATTGCAGTTCCCCTGAGGCGACAGGTAGCATGGACAACAGTGCTTCAGCGGAGCTGTACATTTCTCCTCTGCAGTCCTTGAATCTTCAGAGAGCCCATCCAGGCAGACAGATCTCTCCAGAAATAGAGATCCCAGCTCAGGCTTGCTCAGGTGGCGATTCCCCTTTCTTGGTTCCCTCCTTCTGTCAGAGCATCTGCAAAAACTACAGTGACCTCCACATTGGAGGTGACCAGGTTTTGCCTCTCTCAGCTAATGATGGTGAGCTGAGGCTTTGCACTGATGCCCAGCCTGCTGGCCCCTTTCTCCAGTCTTGCGATGTCCCCTCAGCCGTGGAGGATTCTCTCCCAGGGCAGACATCTCAGGGTGGGCTTCAGCATATAGTGAGGGGAGGCTCCAATCGTTGGAGACTGGGGAGTGGTCGTGATCGGAGCTTTTTGTTCCAGGGGCGAGAGGGGCCATTCTCCAACTCCCTTCTAAATCACTACCTGGAGCAGAAGCTCCTGGATCTGTACCAGCAATATATGATGGAAAACATGGCGAGAGAAGACTCTCACCCACACTCCATTTGCCCTCTGCTGGAGTCAGAGCTGGTCCTGACCAGCCTGGACCAGATCACTTTGAAGTTGAGTCGAGAAGGGAACCTGGATGCCAACCTGGCCAAGGACATGGTTGTGAGCTGCCTGCTGCGGGTGGCTGGTGACATGCAGTCAAGTGAGCTCAGCACTCCTATACTGCAGATTTCAAATGAGGCATCCAGGGAGCAGCTAACAGAGAATAAGGAGGAGTAACCCCAGTGTCAAGAAACTCACTTTAGACATGATAAAAATAAGATGAAACTGATGACTGCATTTTATTTTACTTTTTTGTTTTAATAGCTGTTGAGAGGATGTTGCAATGTTCTGCATATAATTATTAATTGCCAGGAGAATGTGCTGTATTTATTTTTGTGCTTTCTTTAATTATTTTATTTTATATAATAATACAATTATAATATGCAGTTATGTAATTGGCATGTTTGTATGTGAGACGTGTGTGGCATGTCTGTATGTGCATTTTTCATTTCCTAAAGGAAAACATAGACAGGACCTGAAAATTGAAACTGCGCTTTCTCCCTTTTTTTCAAATAACATTCACTTCTAACAGAACACGTCATGTCCTACTTAACTATTGTTAACACACATATACTGCACATATGACTGCCATATCTTCATCTGTTATAAATGTGTCTTTGTTGGTTAGATGCAGGAGAACATGGCGTCCCTGTCATTTAGGTAACAAAATAATATAAGATAGACTGTTTATTTCAACAGAATAAACTTGTGCTGCAAGTTTCAAATCTAATCAAAAATGTGTTTTTGCTTTTTGTTACTTCACCTGGTTGTTTGACCTTCACCATGTTGAATGATGGATGTGCAGAGTCAGACCCTAGAAGGCTGTTTCCCCATTCATCTCTTCTCTGTGCTCAACCTTAAATATGAATTTAAATTGTGCACATATTATTTTGTCGCATCACAACTTGTTTGGAAGGCAATCATGGTTCAATATTCAGCTTACGAGAGTTTCATGGAAGTGGAAGACATCTTGTTTCCAACTGTTAAAGTTCTAAAATGAAGATGTAATAGGTGTCATTTAATGTAATGTATTTAAAGAATTTTTAACTAAATAATCAAACTTTTTTTGTGAAAAAAAAACAAAACATATCAGACTCAAATTGTTAATAAAAGCAGAGTAATTTTTTTCCCCTTAAAACATGTGGGGAGTAGATTTCTGAGCAGGGATTATAGTCATGTCTATTGGCTATGTTGCTGAGAAGCAGAGTACAAAGCTAAATGCAATCAAATGATCTCTCAGTCATACAAATAGTATAACACCACTATCAAAACAGCTTTTAAAATAATGAAATTGATTTTTGACATCCTTGGTCATTTATTTTTATTTTTTATGCTCCTGCTATGATGGAGGTCATTTGTGACTTTCTGACAATGTGTGCAGTTTAATAAACAGTCACAAGGGGGAAGCATTATCACCAAACTTATTAACCCTGATGACTTTGACATACACCTCCTGCTCATCTCTTTTCTGTTACTCTCCCCTCCTCCTCACTGTCTGTCCATCCAGCCAACGCTTCCTATCGCCTCTGTCCTGCTGCTCCTAATCTATGATGTCATTAGGACCGGGCTATAAATCTGTAGCACGCAGGTAGTTGGGAATTAACACCAAATTTCATACAGTGTTTGTGATAGTGTTTCCTCTACTTTGTAAACAAAACACAAACTTGAGATAAGGGAATCTACACCGCATGAATAATTTTATGGAAATATTGCACAAGCACAAATGAGCAACTCAACAGGGCTGTAAACCAGGGGATCTGCACAAAACAAGTGACATGTTATTTTTCACGTTTCCCTGTATTTAAAGTGCTTTGAAAGTCCCGCGACTCCATTCCAGCTCAATGCAGCCGTGGCCTTCTGAGCCAGTGTTTGATCGGCTTCCTTGTTTCCTGTCCAAACAGAAAACCACAGGAGGAAACCGTGTTTACCGAGCTGAGCACTGAGTCGGAGCCCTGTGAAGTCTCAAGGCCACAGAGACACATGTTTGGTATTTCTGCCTCTATCCGGATTGAACATTCCAGGTACATGTTAAAGGAACCGAGTCCTTAAAGACCTAAACAAAAACACACTCTCACATATAAATATCATTCACCCAATGCCAGACCCGGCAGTGTGAGCGTATTCAAACAAACTGTTTTCCGCAGACCTTGGAAAAATGAAAAACAGACCTCTTGTTCCAGCAAAGGATGAGAATTGTTTAAAGGGCTGAAGGTAAAGCTACATACTGCAGTCTCATACACGAGGGTTGTGTATATTTATTCACAAACCTTCACCATGTTACACATAATATGCAAATTATTTACCTCTCCTTGTCATCAGATTGGAAAACATTTCATTGTGTTTTGCTTATTTGCATGCAAATACAACATAAATAGAAAAGCAAATTGCATTTCTTAATTTAATTACTAGTAGTTTTATTTAAGAAAAAGGGAGACAAAAACTGATGGAGAAGCTGTGAAATAAGAGCAGGGAGCGAATGGTAAACTGCAGTGATTTAAAAAATGGAAAAAACACACTTCTCTCATGGTCTAGCTATGAAACTAACAGGGAGGGTGAAGTGTTGGAGTGTCTTTCAGAGGTTCATAAAGTAATTTCCTTGTCACAAAGAGCTTTTAACATGGAGGGCGGTGGAAGCAAGGCCACAAGATTTCATATCAAAGTCAAGGTCCTAGATACACTCTCACTATTGTGGCTTTAATGCTCTGTAGCGCTCTGTGGCTTGCCTTTATTTAAAAAGCTTTTTGCACACTGGTTCTAAAGTCTGAGACCACTTTTCCATTGGGGAAGTGGTCTAAGACTTTCAGACCTGACTGTGTGAAGCCTTGTTAATTGGAACAGTCATAGGCTGTTTACTTATAGTTTTTCTTCCTTGGTGCAATTTAAAAACTCCCATTACAATTTGTCAAGGCCTATTGATAGTCAAGATCCTTTGAGCTCTTTACAGACTTAGACATGGATATACATGCACACACATATACACACAATTCCAGTCTTTTGCTTTTAACTCAACACTTTTGCCCATCAGCATTTGAATGTAAAGCCTCAACAAATGCAATGCTCTCACACACTCTCACACACACACACACACACACACACACACACACACACACACTCATGTATCACACAGGCATATCGAGGCACTTAATTCAATTAACATTTGTTCAGAAGCCGAGCTCTTACTGCAAATTTCTTGGACGGCCTTGAGCAAATGTGTTTTTTTTCCAGATTATATCTACTGGAATGACCTAATGTCCAAGTGGCAGCGTGCTGGAACATTTAATGACAGCTCTGCTCTGTATCTGGCTGATTGACACTGAGATACGTAGGTGGCAGAACGGGAGAACACACATTTCCCGGTCAGTTAGCCACTCAAGGTTGCAGGGAGCCTGCAGCAGAGCGGGTGACCTTGGCTAAGCTAGAGCAGACTGAGAAAGACCTTGAGAGACAGCAGGGCAGCAGGATCTGGCGCTCAAAGAGCCAGGGAACATAATGTGGCAATGCACGACTATATATTACAGCACACAGTACCCATGTGAATGTGGATGGCAACTGACTGGAAAAACACTTTTATTCACTCACTCATGTTTATTCTTCTTTACGAGTTTAAACTGTATTTTGGTGGTGTTACTTTTATCTGAGGATCAATGACATTTCACCTGGTTGCCCATATGATTTTGCAAAATGGGTGATAAAAACAAATACATCACAATTTTGTGATATACGCACATTTATAATAATGTCTTGTTGAAAGCAACACTTTGTTCACATGGTTGATTAAATGAAAAATGATTATGATCATACACATTACAACCCCCTTTTTCTGGAGCGTTTATCCCTTGTCATGTCTCTTGTTTTTATCTGCTTATAAACCCTTTGTATGATATAAATCACCAACTACAGTCATATATCTGTTACCAGATCTTTATGAATGGATTAGACTTAATTCTTCACACTCAATTCTGTGGAGGAGAAAGAGAGAGAAAGTTGTAAGCTGATCCATTTACATTTACACTTATTCATTAAGAAGAAACTTCTGTGCAATAGGACGAACAATGAGGTACAATCCAAGCCACAAGATTCCTGGCCCTCTATCCTGACCCCAATAGTAGATTAAATCTATGGAAAAAATCAGCCTCATTTGTCACATGGAAAGCTGCATCCATCACTGCAAATCTGCACCATCCTCCCTTTAAGAATTTTGACATCTCTTTGGTCAGAGACACAGGTTTCTGAAATGAGGTCAAACAGATTGAAGTTTTTTTTTTTTATCCAATCTGCAATAAACACATCATTTTTGATCTTTTACCTATTCTTCTAATTGAAGTTTTCTTTGTGTTTATCACATGGACCTTTTACTGGACTCCGTTTTGCCCTTTTGCTATCAGCACTTTTAATGTTTCCATTGTTTCACTGTGTTTTTGTGATATCTTGCTGCAAGATTTTTTTCTTGTGTAACAATAAAAATCTGAACTGAATTGAACATCATATTTCCTCAAAGTTCAGGGGTTTTGAGCTCAAGAGCACAATATTTACACACCTTTAAAAACTGTCTTTCAAACAGTCTTTCACTACCTCATGTAAAAGCTGTAAGAAAATTAATAGATATTCAAGTACTTTATACCTTCACAGAAAGCTCAAGGTTAATGGGCTTGAATAAAATGGAAAAAAATGTACATGACTCCTTTTGATGCAAAAAAGTTTGTGTATGTGCACTACACTGCAAGTTAGAAATAACAGCAGCCTCACATGTAAGTGAAGTTCACTGTGCTGTCTAACCGTATACATACACTGTACGAATAGAAGCACATATGGAGCCAAAACAGAAAAGAGAAGTTGGTGTTTCAATTTCAAAGGTTTTAGTGAAATCTAATCTTTGATTGATTTATACAAAAGGTAATTAAAGAGATGGAGAAGATAAACAGCTACCACTGTGAGTCCTTATTGCTGACAGGGCCGGATTAAATGGCCAAGGGACCCCAGGGCAAAAATGAGCTGGGAGCCCCTATTAGCTCCACCCTCTATGCATTGTGTATGTTGTGGTTAGTAATTAGTATTTACTTTGTGGTAATCTGACTGTATATACATATTTAGGGCTATACAAAGTGTAAATACAGTATAAACTGAAATAGTACAAGCCTTAAAACTAGATTTAAAATTGGAGTCCTTCAACAAAACACTAAGCTTTATATTGTCACTCTAAGGCCCCAATACTGTTCTTCACTATCAAACAAATTTGCAGTAAAAGAAATATTCATATAATAATTGCCACACAAAGAACCTGAGGCCTTTGAGCCCCCTGAAAGTCTGGGGCGGTTGTTACAGTCTAACTTGACTGTTCTAAATACATGAATTTTTATTTGAAAGTCTTGAAAATATAGTGACTAAATACATGTTTAAGACCTATGCTGCCTGCCAAGGTAGCTCGGCAAAAAAGTGCCTTCTACAAACAGGAAGTTCAACAAGCTCAACAGGCATTTAGTGGAGGCCTTGGCCTTGGCAAAAGCAAACATATTTGTCAAGCAACACCATGAAAAGAGAGGGAAATTACACTGGTACAAAGAAATTGTGAAGAGGAGGCAGAATGATGTGCTAAAGCAATTTATCCAGTTAAGGAAAGCCAATGGATGGAACTTGAAAGGGTAGAAAGGAAGGAAGCATCACAGGAAAGAACCTCGTTATAAAAGAATCTAGGAGTAGATTAATAAGGGTGAAATGTGACGCTTTAAAACCTCTGTCAGCTGTCAGAGGTGAAGAGCCTGCTATGCTTTGTTTAGACACAATGCTTACAGCATTCTTGTCAGGAAGGGTCATTATACTCATATATAGACTTCTAATCAACAACAAGTTAAGCTAAATGTGACCTGTTATTGACCTGTGGTCCAATACTCCATATGTGAAACTCACTGTGCAAACTAAACATAGAAAATTGAAGATAGGACATCTGAAAAATGAATCATATGCATACTGAAATAGCAGGCGAGGCTGTAAAAGGCAGGAATGTCGTGGCTTTGTTCGGCCTCGCCGGTCTGTATAAAAGGTATGAACACTGACAGGGCAGACAGTGTTGTTCCGGAGGTAGTCACAGAGCCTGATTGATGTCTGTTGCACCTCATGCGTCTGATCACACACTGGGGGCAGCATTGTGTTGGCTTCATTTGATTCAGTGTAAATAAGCAACAGCGGCATAATGAGAGGTCTTCTTAATGACAATATAGTGAAATCTCTGTTTAAAAGGGGCTATACTTTGTCTATTGATGCAACCAGCGGTGCTGGCATCAAACCTGTGTCCACTTCTGCCTGTGATGAAACAAACTGATTACTTAAGTGGCATGTGGGCTGTTCAAGCCAGTACAGCACCGTCAAAAAATGTGAAGTGTAGCTCTTTCTGATTCACTCGCTGTAGATGTGCTTGTGTGTGTGTATATGAATATGGTAGTTCAACATTTGAGAGAGCTGTAGTTCCAAGGGAAAGTGTTGTTTTGACGCGAAGATAACGTGATGAAAATATTCTAAACTAAGCTTACATTTAACTAATATTGGATTGTTTCGGTGGATGTCTTTTAAAATTGTCTAAAACACGTTTTTTTTCTGCTGGCCCTGTGCACAGTAGCTCATGGCTCTACTAGTGTACTGTGTTCCCTGCTGCCTCCCCTGACTGGCAGCACACTGATCTGAATCTACTGCAGGTAATACACTGACTATGCATGACTACCTCACACAACCCCACATCAAATAAGCCGAACTATCGATTTAAAGCACAACAATTGTACTGCTAGATAACACAACCAGCCAGCAAGCACCAAACCACACAACTACTGAAATCTAGAATCATCCATTGTTCAACAGGGGTAAACCTTTAGTGGCTGCAGTAAATAATGGAAGCATGCAAGCAATCCATCCAACTTTTTTACACCTCATTTTCTCCTTTAAGTATAATCACACTGGCTCACATGAACTCCTACAGTCTACAGTCCTAAACTCCACTAGACAGGATGGTAATGGATTGACTGCAGCAGGTTACATTGTTCACACACTGCTGCCTCCTGGCCTATATTTGCTCATTTACTGACAACTTCCTGTCTAGCATGAGGGGGAACTACAAGACTGCTATATCTGGTCTCCTGAGGGTGTCACTGCTGTTTCCTGAGCTAAATACAGTCCAGAACAAGAGTTGTTTGAACAACAACATCTAGGCCTTACCGTTTTATGAACTAGGATGAAATGTCTGCCTGTGCACAGTGATGACACCCTGTAAGTTTGATGCTTAGTTCTACTCAAAAAAATAGAAATAAAGTGATTTGTTCAGTACAGAACAAACCATTGACCTGGCTTCATCTCGATGAACATGGGCACTGTTGTTTATTTTGAGTCAGTCTCACATGCGCCATCCGTCTTCCAAAAATATTCAGTGGCAAACCAAATCTACAGCTGAAAATAGTCCCCAAATAGACTGAGGAAAACTGTATATTCATGACCTGTTTTAAAGGATTTCTGTCTTCATTAGGAACAAATGTGCTTTGGGCTGAGAGCAACAGACAGTGTAAGGAGGTCAGAAAGTACATTCATTGTTTATTTCAGTCTTTTCATGGGATTTGCTGACAATAAGGAAAACATAAAAAAATCATTCATACACAGTTGAAAGAAGCTCTTTCCCACACTTTTCACAAGTATTATATATCCAAAACACTTCAAATCAAGGCGTAGTGTTGTAGTGAAATAAGTTGACCATACTATCTGTTGCAGGAATCTCTGTTCTTCTTGTTACTGATGATAGATCTTAATGACTCTGGCTGTGTGTTTTGATTTGTTGTCATGCTCCAGAATGAATTTGGGACTGATCAGACGCCTCCCTGATGGTATGTGTGATGAAAATCTTTATCTACAAAACACCTGCTAACTAAAACCATCAGATAAAGAAAATGGAGAAGAAATATGAAGAAATTAAATTGTACTACCCTCTGACAAGTGGTAGACTAGAAGTACTATATACTGCACATAAGATGCACAAAATAATTGTACTTGGAAGTGATTTCACAGCATTTCAAATGAGAATACTTTCACGTTGGCATATTAAAATATATAAAGCATTGCAAGTATGACTGAAGCAAAGCCAGACAGCATGACTCATAAGCCTGCAGGCTAATTGCTTACAGTCTGAAAGTGTTTTTCTTGCTACTTCAGGTGTGGAAGTCTCGATGAAAAATATCTCACTGAGTCATCTTGCAGCATTTTAACTAAAGAAAAAAACATTTGTACTCAAAAAATTAAAAAAAATTAAAAAAGGGAAATGATTGAAATTTCTTAATATCCTTTATTTTGATTCTAAATGTGTGTTACAACCACAACTGCCTCACCTTTCTGTTTTTCACTCTTCACCCCTTCACCCTCTCCCATGTCTCTTCTTGTCATACCAATGTTGTTATTAATGTCATAATTTACCTCCTTATGCAAACATGACCCTGTCCTCGATATGCTGAAAGGCAAAATATTCATACTGTAGTCACTGTGAGACCAATAAAGAATGAGATAGGAGGGACATAAATTATTCTGCCATAGCTACAGTATTTCATATTTCACTCAGTGGCCTCACCACACATCACACAGACACTGCATTGCATGTGTGTCTCACATGTGTTTCCAGTAATGGCTATACATATGAAAAAGGAACATTATGTCATCGTGTGACACATATCTGGATAAGGTGAATAAATCAGCAAGGGTAAGCAGAGAGGAGGCGAGGAAAAGAGAGATGAAGGCCCTTAAATGGAAAATGCAAATAGGAGTCAGGTGAGGCAATCTGCATTTTAATCGCTGTTATGTCTAAATATATTTTTACGACATGACTGTTGAGTAAATCCTTTGTGACTTCCTGGGACGACACAGACAGAGTGAGATAACTGGAATGAAGATGTGTGTTACCAAAGTGGAGATGGTTTTAAACAGTGAGGACACTAAACTGAAGTGAACCCATCAGCGTGGCACCGGGGCACTACTGTGCTGCATGGATTCGGTAGCACATACACCCTGGCGGGTTTGACCTTGGCAGCCTCTCCTCCCTCCATGTTAACGCCCCCCCCCACCAATCCCCCAGGGTCCCACTCAACCTTGGCTAATTATTTCATGTCCCAGTGGCATATGTTCAACACACAATTTATCCACAACAAGGACATTACAACTGCAGTGTCCCGCCTCTGCACTGCCTCCTGCTCACTCCCTCATGTTATTGGCATTCTGTTGTAGCATGGATTGGTCTATGTACAGGTATGACACAGGTAATAATACGTTATCTTTGATGCCATAAATCTGACTTTGTGTGTACCTGTTTTGTGTCACTTAAAGCAGCTATAATCAATACTTTTCATATTAACAATGGGTCAAAAAACTATTTGATGTGATGATGTGAATGGTCAGGCTCATAGTGATGAACATAAAGAATTATCACCCAACTCAGCAGTTCTCCTCAGCTCTTTTTAAAAGCTCATGATTTACAGTGCAATGAAAATCAACATGTTCCACAGTCGCCACACTCACGCCACACATCCAGTGTGTTCCTGGCCTTGAAATAGTGCACTTCACGAGACTGGGACAAGCTTTAATATCGCTCACTCATCACTACTTTTAAGACAAGAATTTCCCTAAAATAAAGTGTGAACAGTGTGAACATACAGTACATGCTCAAATACAGTTTGCTCAGATGCGGTATAAGAGTTTAAAAGCCTTGGCCTTTAGTCTATTCTTCTCCTCACAAACAACCAATGACAGTGACTGTGTGACTGACCCACCAACATTATTGTTCCTATATCCTCCATAGCTTCTGTGCTTCCAAAGAGCCTCATAAACCTATCCGAGTTTCTGACATGATTTTGGCTGTGTTCACAAAACCTCTGAACGTCTGAACTCCTAACTTAATATCAAAGATTTTAAAGACTTTAAAAAGACCTCTCAACTAATCCTTTAATTCAGTTTAGATCACTGAGCACCCGTCTGCCTCATTACAAGGTTAATGTTAAAATGAGTCCTTTGATGAGAGCACGGCTGGTGCACCCATCTAACCAATCTCAGCTGAAAATGACCTGCAGATGAACTGCGAAGATCTCAGTCATCCGTGGGTAGAACTCCATGCTACAAACCCTAAGTACCAAATCTCCCATAGGTTTTCACTGTAGATTTTTTAGCTAAATAAATGAATGAATAAATAAAACCGCAACCTGGATTAATTGGTGTTGATGTGACAAACACTGCACAATGAAAAGATGAAAATAGTTTGACACCCTGTGAAATACAGTGTCTTTACACAGGTGGTTCTTGCTGGTAGTTGATTGCCAAGTGGTCTGGCTGAGTTCAAGACTCCCGTGCTCAGTTGTAGAGTGACCCAAGGGTGCAGTTTGAGGGGCATCATGCCCCAGATGTCAATGTGTCTCATCACTCCTTGTATTTAACCTACAACTGGGATCTGAGTTAAAGGCTCCCTTCATACTGAGCAGCAGGAGTTCCTCTTTCTATTATGATGTACTGTGTGTTAACAAAATTTTCACTCTTTGAATGTTTTTTTTGTCCTCTCTAAGTAGCCAAGTTGAATGCAGCACAAGGTTGTTATACTGTCATAAAATTTGTGACAGTATATTGAGGGTTGTGACGTTGACAGGTGTGAATTTTATGAGAGACACTCCAGTTCACACACCTCTCATCCCAATACAACCATGTAAAGACATAAATACAAATAAAAGGTAGGTTACGTGTGTGTGTGTGTGTGTGCTGTCTACCTACATCCAGTGAGATGTTGACAGCTGACATGAACAATGAGACAAGCTGTGTTTGTTCATAGAGAGCTTCTCTGCATCGCTGAGTTGTTTCACTTACTGATGTTGTTACTACATAACACCTACTACACAACTGTTAAAGAACATCTCTGAACAAAGGCAGTGGATCCCCCACCCTCCGCTATATACGATCACGTATCATCACAGTGTGGTACTTAGATCATGTGAAGACCATGGAGCTAACTCCGTGTAACTGTCTCCTAGAAAATATGTTTGTATACAGGTAATTAGCAAATACATTTTGAAAGAAACATAATGCAGACTGGATTACATTTTTTATTAATAAATATATCTGATTTAGAAATATTATATCCACTTGTAGTGACTGCAGCATTATTAAACATTTTTATGACTGTCTGGTTAAAACCAGCTGAAGTGGATCTAATTTATACTATTCCCAAATCACAAATTTGTATCCAAGGCTTAAAGGGTATTTACACAGGATATGATTCAATAAGACAGAACAGACAAGCCTCTGTTTTAATCAATACAGATGTTTACACTGATTGTGCAATGACTTGTGTCTGACTCACACTTTACATGTGAACCATATGTCCATCATTCAGGCTTGAAGATTTTCTTTCATCTTGTGCGTGTACAAACAGTGACTGTGCATCGGGCTGTGAGGGTACGTAACGGAAATACAAGGCTTGTGTAAATCCTAACGAGTATGACCTTGATACAACAAATATGATCAATGATTTGTGTCTCAAAAACAAATAGATGGCAGTCAAGAAATAAAATACTAAAAAAGTAAGATACTTGTTGACATCATATAAGGCTGCATCGGCAGGGTCCCGAGATATTCTAGCCACTGTAGTTCATTTTGAGTCAATCCAACATACACCATGTGCAGCTATATTCACAAGAATAAAAAATGTGTATTAAATCAGAGCTGAAAATAGTCCCCAGTAAATGCCAAACATATAGGTGAGCCGAGTTTAAAGATTTATGTCTCAGGAGAAGCAAGTGGTCTTAATGCTGACTAACGCAAACAGGGGAGAGAAGTCTGAACGTTTTTAGGAACTGACTAACACTGGATTTGTTAACAGTAATAAAAATATAGAATAACATGGGCCTTACCCTCTGATGTGAAATGATATGACTTACAAGACTTGTAGTGATCACTTTACAGCAGTTGACACCATTATAGGAAAAGAGACTACTGAGATTTCTAATATGACCATCATTCTTATTATTTGTCGTGCTGTGTTGTCTTTTCACGTTTTGATTTTTGGATTCACTTCAGTGTTTGTCTGTTTCTGTATATGCATTATCTTTATTGTATTCTCTGATTCACAAAATAAATCAAGACAAAGTAAAAAAAAAAAAAAGAAAAAAGGTTTTTTACCTCACTTTTTAATCCAGCACATTGAAAGCAAACTTGTCTTCTTTCTTCCTATAACACACAAACCCACTCTCACACACACACTCATACACTTTCACTCTGCTGTAAGTTGGTGACATGAGTCCTTGGAAAGTGCAGTATTCAATTTGTAACTATTATGGAGACAAGGACACAGTCCTTTATGTGAGCAGCCACAGAGAGAAAATGGAGGCAGTCACTATAGCAACCGCCAGAAGAGCGCCCAACAAATCAACAAACAATGGAGTACAAGACTTTTCCAGGGGAGCCATTTAATGCAAAGCCTTGAATCATACAAAGTTGTCCTCTTAAGTTTCTGAGACCTGTCTTGGAGTGTCTGTGGGTATCTAAGGCCCGAGTGTTTGGTAAAAAACCTTGTGTTTTTCTTCACACTTGTGTTTCAAGGACATCTTGGCTGAATTTGCCAAAGAGCTGTCTTCTTGGGTCATGGCAACCTCAGAGTTTCATTTGTGTGATCAGCCTTCAGGAAATGCTCACTGTTGCAAAAGTACATAACATAAGAATACTCACTTATTGAAAACACTTTGTGTATTTGCCTGAGCAATCTCCACATATTGAAAAAGTCAATGGTTGGAGTTTCAAAGTAATAGCTGGAAACGTAGATTAAACATCGTCAAAAAATAAGTTTGTCTTTCCTGTAGTCAATTCAGCTAAGAGGCTTTGAGAAATGCTAATGGATATTGAGACAAATTTCACCTTTTAATATTGAGTTTAATCTTTAGAATTTACTTCGTCTTTTCTTCCCAATTTAATTCTCCTTGTTGCTCTTACATTCCCATGCCCCTTGTCTGAGTGGCTTCTTTGGTTCTGACCTTGCTCTAAATTTCAGACACAAAGCTGCAGCATGGCTGATGCAGTCTGACTCGGACTGTCTGGGTGTCACAGCAATTAGTTTGAGAAGTACAGATCACAGACAGATGAGTGTGTGCGTGTGTGTGTGCGCGTGTGCGTACATATGAGCAATTAATTTGTTTTTACACTTTTTACTACTTTTTTGAATTAAAAGAAAAGTAAATTCTTTTGGTGTGCTGATATTTGAGTGCAGATCAGTCATTGATTTGAGTCAGTGATGCTGGAATATGATGGTTTACTAGTTATAGACAAATACAATGTTAACAGGGTTCTGTGTTTTGTAAGAAGCAATGCTCATATCCTTAAGGTTATGTGATAAGGCTGTGAAAGGGCCTCCCCATGCAGAGCCTTTTTAAACTGGGCTTGGGACCAGCAGGCACAAGGCCAGAGAAAGAGTCTGCTCCATATCACAGAAAATTAACAACAAATTGGACTTTTGAAGCTGATATCATATCTCTGACTACTTTATTTGATGGTATAGCTTACTGAAACAAACTTTTTTGGCAATGAGTCCAATACACAGTATGTTTTTGATGTTAAATCTAAACTTTCTGCCAAAAAAATCATAATCTATTCGATTTTTTAAGACATCAAACCTCGGCCATTCCAATGAACAGGATTCAGACTGGCTACCTACATGAGGGATTCACAAGAAACAATACCTGCATGTGACCCAGCTCATTTTTATCTCTCTTATAGCAGCCTCCTCCTGCACTGTTATTAAGTGTTTAAAATATGAGTGTATAAAATCCTGATCTTTACAATTTTTAGGTCTAAACAAGACATACAAATGGGTGTCATTGCTGTAACAATGGGCAAGTGTCAAATAGCATGACGAAGGGGTAGCAGATACAAACTGAAAAAATAGGTCGTATTAAGATACCGCTGATGCAAACATGAAACAGTTAAACTAGTAAAACACAGGATGGTTTTGAATATGAAGCAGCCACAAGACACACAACATATTTGTCATTGTGGTTCTGCTGAACATGATTAGATTTAAAAATGTTTCTGTAAATTAAGACAAGGGTAATTTCCAGCAGTTTTCAACAGCGGAACATTTTTAAATGTTGTGGGGAGTAATGTAGTCTCACTTAGGTACACCTATCTCCACAGCGCTGTCAGCGTTGGAGAATGATGCTGCACCCATTACCTTTCTGCTATAGGTATTTCTTAAACCAATCACAATTGTTTTGGGTGGCGTCGAGCCCAGGATACGACGACGGTTCTCCTGCAAAATAGTATCGGGGGAACTTGTTTTGGTCAAACATTTTCATGTGAGGAGACGAGGACTGTCATGGCTAATTCCCCGCAAAGCGCAAAGAAAACACCACAAAAAGTAGCAAAAGATGAATGTCTACTGTGATCACACCTTCATCAAAGCTTGAACTAACTTGACTGCGCCCTCGTCTTGTGTGGAAAACATCTTGCGTTCTGCATAACACAAGTCCTCCAAACTAAGTGACCATAAGCCGAATGTGCACGTCATGAGACTGGCGTCAGTGGAGTTTTTAGTGGAGATTTTTAAAAAATAGACAAAAAGACATATTTTATTTGGTCTGTCAGAGGGAAGATGGCGGTGAGCTACTTAAGAACACTTTGTGCAAATTTGATACATAAACAAAGGAAGAAAAGGAGGGCCCGTGAACAAGACAAAGAGTGACAGAGCACTGTAGCTGTCTTTTCAACTCTGTGCTTTTGCAACAAGACATAATGTAATCTCTCCTTGAGACGGAAAGATTTTTATAACCTGCACTGGCTGGGCCTTGAGCAGAAGAAGAGACAGGCTGAGTGAAGGCTGTTTATCCCACGCTGTCCTTGATATAAACATGTGAAAAATCTCTCTGTTTTCTCTCTCAGCTAAATCAATACAAAGACATTTGGCCTCTGAACAATGTTGTAACACTACTGCAAATGTTTTTCATCCTGCCTCCATTCATAGCCGTGTCCTTCAGCGAAAGAGAGCAGGGGACACTGATGTCCTGCTCACAGCTATTTCATTAATGTTGCCATGCACTCAATGTCATCCTTTCTTTACACCAAAGACAACCTTCTACTAAGACCTTCGTGTGACAGTGTGACGGTATTTGTTAGGTGGCCACACCAGAGTTGCATCTTTTGAATCTTTGGACCTAAAGTCAGGAAATTTGCTCGAAACTTCTGCATTATTCTTGCACAATTTTCCTCATTCTGACAATGTCTGTGCTTGGTTTCTTTCTGGTTAAACTCCTGTGTAATCACTTTTGATTTTCCCAGAGCCCTCTCCCTCTAGCAGTCAACCCTAACCTGTGATCCCTCTTAGGAGAAATTAAGATAAACCTCTAATTCATCTGCTTTATCCTGACCTGTCTTTCTCAAGTCTCTCATTCACTGACCTCCACTCCTCCCCTTCTTCAAACCCCCCCCCCACCCCCCTTCTCTGCTGCTTCCCATCCTCCTTCAGTGACAGAGGCAAGGAGAGCATTGAATCATGACATCATAATTCACCAGCTCCTGTTTTCACGGTTAAATCAATATCAGTGTGTCCGAGTCAAGGTTGGAGGCTGGCCTTCACAGCTCAGCTCTTCCTACTTCTTTCTCATAGAAAATCATATAAATTGTCCCTAAAATAATTAAGCCTTCAGATCTGTCGCTGGCCTATATTTTTTACCAGCTCCTGTCTGATAAACAGCACTGCCAGAGAGTCAAGGTAATGCTGAGAATAGAACCGGGCTCTGATTCCTTGTCTGTCTGTGCCTCTCTCTTCCTTTTTCCTTTTCTCTCATAATCAGTTTAATTAACCCAGCCTATTCACTACTGCTGTTCACCTCCAGTGTTTCATTTTACACTTACACTGTGCCATCAGGTTGAAATGTCACATATTTAATATTTTATTTGAGCCTTTATTAACCTTTCACAGGTGAGCAAAAGATAGTTGGCTGATTTTATATCATTGTCTGTCTACTGTCTTGCAAAAATGTCCTTTTATAGGGCTGTGTATTTAATATGTGAGAGAACTGAAAGGTGTGTGTGTGTGTGTGTGTGTGTGTGTGTTTGTGTGTGTGTGTGTGTCAGATAGAGAGAACAGGAGAGGAAGAGGTAGGGAAGGAGGAGGTGCCTGAGTCTGGGGAGGCGGAATATGCAGAGAGTCTGAACAAGCTCGGCAAGCGCAGGGACAGACGGGAGCTAATATAAATGTGCTGCCCTTCAATCGGGGCTATCAGGGGCTAAGAAAACAGCGCTACCTGTGTCACTGACCTCCGGCGCTTCAAAGAGACAGCGGGACGCGCCTAGCTCCAGCGGCCATGGCCACGCTGGATGGCTGCCGCTGTCGGGGTGCCAGCGGCCGAAACAACAACAGCATCCTCTATAGCATTTTAAAAAGTGACAGCCTTGCGACCGCCGAGGAGCAGCAGCAGCAGCAGCAGCAGCAGCAGCAGCAGCAGCAGCAGCAGCAACAACAACATCCCCAACAACAACAAACACTGCAACACTTGTTCCACAAGACTTCCTCTTCCTCCTCCTCCTCCTCCTCAGCCCCAGCCTCGCTGCAGGAGCTCCGGCAGCAGGCTTGCTCCTGCGGCTCCACACGGCGCCGAGGTGTCCTTCGCTCCCCGCAGGTGACGTGCAAAGCCGCGTCGGCGGTTCTGGTGAAGACGCTGCGGTTCGTGAAAAACGTCCCCTGCTTTCGCGAGTTGCCGGAGGACGACCAACTGATGCTGATCCGAAGCGGCTGGGCACCCTTGCTCGTACTGGGGCTCGCACAGGACCGAGTGGACTTTGAGACCACGGAGACCGTGGAGCCCAGCATGCTGCAGCGCATCCTCACGGGTTTACCGGACAGGCAGAGCGAGGCTCTGGCCGGCCAGAGCAGCAGAGGAGCAGTCGGGGTCTCTGTCGTAGATATCGAAGCTATCAAAGCTTTCCTGAAGAAGTGCTGGAGTGTGGATATCAGTACGAAGGAGTACGCGTATCTGAAAGGAGCCGTGCTGTTCAACCCAGGTAGGTCAGGGTTTTCATACCTGTGCATCAAACGTCTTTAACACAGGTGACACACACTGACTTATAAGTGCAGACCGTCAGAGCATTATAATGGCTATGTCATTAAAATATGCTTATTGATAAGCTATTATGCGACTGTGTCAGAAGTTTTGTTTATTTGGAAAGTATTGACCTAATATTCATGGACAAGATGAATACTTACTTATTACTTAATGTATTCTGAAGTTTTCTATCAATAACTTTGTATCATTGAAATTGATAGAAGGTGCCATTAATCCACACAGGCCTACACAAGTCCACATGTTGTCATTTCACATGTAGGAGTTTAGATAATAAACAGGTTTCACCTCTTACTGATATTTGCTTATATTTACACCATGCTGTGTGGAAACCATACTGAACTTTCTCCACATTCTCACTTTCATCTCCCTCTCCATTACACTTACTCTCCTCCCCCTTCCTCTCGCCTCTCCTCATGCTGACCCCAGACCTGGAGGGCTTGCGCTGCCTCCACTACATCCAGTCTCTGCGTCGGGAGGCGCACCAGGCTCTGAACGAGCATGTCAGGCTGATCCATCGCGAAGACACAACACGGTTCGCCAAGCTGCTCATAGCTCTGTCCATGCTGAGGGCCATCAGCCCGCCGGTGGTCGCCCAGCTCTTCTTCAGACCCGTCATAGGGACCGTCAACATAGAGGAGGTGCTCATGGAGATGTTCTACGGGAAGTAGGTCACAGTCCATAGAAGTCTGAGGTGAATTCAGCAGATTCAGCTGCCAGGTGGACTGAAATGCTCCAAGCTCTTATTGGGTAGGGGGTGAGGGCAGATGAAGAGAATATTAGTGACTGAATTTGCAACTACTGTGTGTGGAAGATCTTCAAAGGCTGTGAAAGGACCAACACAGGCAAGAGACTGTGTGTGTGCATGTGAGAATGAAAGAGAGCGTGATGAGGGTAAGAGATGTGTTATGAGAGAGGAAAAATACAAAGCAGCTGCTGGAATTCCTAATTTATTTGTTTTTATATATAATATTTTTCTATAATAAAAAGAATACTCTCTGAGCTGTTTATTTGTTATACTGTACTTCTACCCTTGTGTGTGTGATCTCAGCTCTAATTGCAGACACACTTTCCAGTGAAGCAAGTGTGAAATCAGACCTAGACAGAATCTTATGTAGAAGATAATAGTGTCACCGCGTAAATCTGACGTATATCACCTTGTAAAATCTGACCTCAACTGATTCATGTCAGCTACTGTTTACAGAAGTTATTGACATAGAGTTTTATTACGTCAACTAAGATGAGAAAGCCGCAGTTTGGTTATTCACACCAGCTGTTCACTGTCCAGTACAGCAGGTAAGTCAGAGAGTTCACGTGTTTGTGAAGTCTGTATTCTAGTTTTTCTAAATAGTAGCGACAGGCCAGGTTAGACCAGAGTGCAACAGTATACCACAGACATCACCCTCCACACACACACACACACACACACACACACACACACACACACACACACACACTGAAGTAAAAAGCGCCTCAGGTAATGTTCTACCTGTTCTCCAACTCTGGCCACTGCAGTGTAATTTTGTGGATACAAACTAAGATGCCCTTAGCGTTAAGTATCTAGGGAAAGGATGGAGGACTTTCTCATGAGAAAAAAAAAAATCTATCTATAACCTGCAGAGGAAAAGCGTCTGGAAATTGCACAAAAAGGCAACGGTAGTTAGATTAGGCTTGTGGTATCATCATTATACAGCATTTGGTTACATTTATTCTATAAAGACTTACCTGATGAAACACTGTACAACGAGAATATTCACCTTGGACAATGGGGCAAAGACTTCCTGCTGTTACAGTACACACAGTCTGACCAAATGGTTTTATGAAACTGAGTCCCTGGACACCTGATTCCTGCTTCCAGCAGGTAGAATACTTAGTCACTGTTCAAAGGCCAGATGGCCTGTACCTGTGCTCGGTCCCTGTGGCTTTGTTTTGGCCCACTCTGACAAAATAACCTGGCCAGAAGGTTAGTATTTTACATTTAGATATGCCATGCTCTGCCTGCTTTAGGATTAGGAAGTCCTCAGGTCTTTTAGCAATACCACAATGTAGAAACACTCTGATACAAGTGCTGCATTCAAAGTAAAAGTACTGATGTATAAGCTTAAAAATATACTGAAAGTACCAAAAGTAAAAGTGTTTTTTATTAGGGATGCCACGACAAAAAGCAAAAGACTGCCACACACACACACACACACACACACACACACACACACACACACATATATGAAACTATCAATTAAAAAAGTCAGTGTTATATATTGACAGACTGAGTGGTAATGACCCTGCTAATGTTGCACCCTGCTAACATTAGGAGCTGTAGCTAACTCTTAGCCTAAACAAGCTAACGTTAGCCTCTGTGAACGTTGTGTGAAACATGGCTACAACAGATGTCAGCTCTCACAATTCACAAACAACAATGGTAACAAGTCAGGACATTAACACTTTGACGACACGTTGTTAATACAATTTTAACAACTGAAACTGACTCACCCCCGAAGTCTGTGTACAGATGCGGACGTCTGTCTTTGAGCTGCTCAGATAAGTTTGAGCAGTTTCCTCCTTTCATTTGAAACGCTCTGTAGCACCGTGTTGCAGACTGGACGTGACTCCTGCTTGACTTTAACTTCTCCCTGATGGTCCGAGTCAAATACTAAATATCTCCATGCACCAGCCTTGCCGTGTTTTTATTTTTTTTTATTTTTTTTGTTTACAAAAGTAGTGGTGGACCTGTTGCTGCCATTTCACGTGTTGTTGTTATTGCTTACTGGGCCTGCTTTCTTCTTCTCTTGAAGTTTGTTGTCAGACCTCGAGGCCTGTGCGTCTATTATACTGCCCTCGTCAGTTGGAGAAGAATCACACCGACAGTACCTTTGGTACATCGACTTGGTATCAAAGTATCGGTTCTCGTGACATCCCTTCTCATTATGCAGAATTTCTTATTTCAGAATAATGTGTATTATATTATAATTATTTATTTATTTATGTGAGCGTCACTTAAACATTGCAGTTAATAACTTTATATAGCCTACTGCTGGGTAGCGTGTATTATCATCTCTTAATTTCTAATGATACGTCATAATTTATTTGTTGATTATATTTTGTATAACCTATCTGAACCTGCAAAGTAACTGCTAACCATACAATTAAATAACTGAAAATAAGGAAAGTAAATAAATTTAGTGGAGTAAAAAGTACAATATTTGCCTCTAAAATGTAACGGAGCACAAGAGGAAATACTCAAGTAAAAGTACAAGAAACTCGCAATTCTACCAAAGTCTAGTACTTTGTTACGTTTCAGCACTGTACAACAGAGGAAGAAAAAATGAAGTAATGAGAAAGAGAGACATACATCTTCTCTGCTGAGAGGAAAGTTAGAGAAAGTTTTCTCTCTCAGTCAGAGAACCACCGGATCATGAAATGGCCTCTTGTTTCTGTGTAGACATTAAAACTGGGAGCATTGCCATCAGTGGCTGTGCAACAGCAACAGCATATGGATGCTGACTGTGTGTGTGTGTTTGTGTGTGAGAGAGAGATAGAGATAGAGAGAGAGAGAGAGAGAGAGGCACAGAGTGAAGGGCAGGAGGAGGTATATTGTCACACAGTCACATAGCAGGAGGGTTTCAGCAACAGCCTTATTAAACGCTCTTTGATGTGGAGTGAAAATGAGCAGTGAGAACAATAGTATCATCAGCCACGTTCCTGTGCCTGACGGGGGGGGGGGGCACAGCCATTAACCAGTGTTGTATGTTTATCAGCTAGAAAATCGTCTGTTAGGACAAATGAACAAAATAACAAAAATTAATTGCCAGCAATTTCATCAAATTGCCATCTAGTTTTTCAACAAAAAATCCATGAAGAGATGTTTACAAGAACAGTAGGATCTTCATGTGGACCTCAAAGTACCAGGCTTTGCCCCTGGCCTATTTTTGACTCCAGTTCAGCACAGACTAACCACGTGCAATGGAAATGGAAAGGCACTGAAACAAAGGAGGTGCAGACACAAATAAGCAGGGCCATGAAAAAATGAAATACCAATTGATCACACACCTCCTGGTGGTCTGATAAGACATTGCAGGAAAAGATTAAAATGACACACACACACACACACACACAGACACACACAGAGACAGAGACACACACACACACACACACACACACACACACACACACACACACACACACAAACAGAGAGAGACACACAGACACACACACACACACATGCCACTGTGGACTTTGCTCTGAAGACATTCTTATTCCTGTCTGCCTCCTCTATGTGTTCCCTTTCGATGGGACCTATTTTCTCTCCAATTAAGTCCTTAATTGCTCTGGGTAATAAAGACTCTATTAATTCTGTGTCTGCTAATAAAACTCCAGCTGTCTGGTTCAGAGGCTGCCAACATGCAACAGTCACCAGCTCCAGTTGCGGTTGACAACATGTTGTGTGTGCGTGCATGTGTGCATGCCTCCAAATGTCGGCATCATTTATTAAAAAAAAACAAAAAAACACAGCCAAAGTAAATTCCAGAGGTTGTGGTTCAATTATTTTTCATTGATGCTGCTAGCACTGTTTTTTTTCTTTGTGTTTGCATAGTCTGAAACCATCTTAGCCCCTCTATGCACCCTAGCACGAACAAAACTGTCCATCCTCTTTCTTTTATGGTAACAAACTCAGTCTTCATCCCTTCCTCTGCCTTTAACTCTGCCAGTGTGTCCCAGTCTTTTTCCTCTGCCCCAGTTTCTCTTTTTTGCTCTTCTCTCCTGGGATTGACAGAGAATCAGTAAATCTGCTTTCTGTTTCTGTGTTTACCCCTTGTAGGTAGTGTTTATCCCCAGGAGATGGCAGTGTTTGGCAGCACTCAAACACTGTTGTGTTTTAAAAAAAGAAAGTCAGGCATCAAATGAGATTTCTTGGCTTTAAGCCAAAACATATTTGGCAAATATCAGTCTATTTAAAAAAGAAAAAAGAAAAAAAGAGGTGATCTTTTTGTGTTTTCTGCTGCTATCTGGCAGGATGGAGAGATACATGGGGAAAATGAGGAGAGAGTAACAGTGATGGCACGTAATAAATGTGCCCAGCCAGTAATGAACCAAATGAAACGGCAGTTGTATGATATGTGCTCTAGCCTACTACGCCTCAGAGAGTTATCAGCACATTTTAAACAGTCAGATTCCTATCATAAGCTCCATTATTACACACTGTGCAAATTATGACCTTTCTTTCTTCGCCCACTGTATTGACAGTCTGCTGTTAAAAGGGTATGGTGTTATGTTATTTGTTTCTTACAGTGAAAGAATAATTGGAAGAACACACACAGTCCAAACATACATATGGACATTTGCTCCTTCTTCTGTCCTCTGGGCACAGTACAATATACGCTCCATGTTGTATTGTTTGCAAAGAACATTTCAAACTGTCCCCTTAGACGTTTGTTTTCGGTGTCTGGATTTAAATTAATTCACCTTGTGGTTATTTAAGAATATAATCAGAGAGAGCAGATGGCGTGAAAAAGTACATACAAGCACACACAGTTTTACGCATTAGCCACCACAACAGCAGTTGGCAGTTGTAGGCGCAGTTTTGTTGTGTACTTTTCAAAGGAATTTCATCAGGAGACAATGATGCTTCTTTATTTTCCCAGAGTCCAATCACTGGTTCAACTGACAAACTCACTTTTCAACCCATTAGTTGATGATCATAGAGATCATAAAGCCGTCATAGAGTGTGATGATTTTTCCATTAATGTGCCGGCTGAGAGAGTAATCAGATGTGTAATGGGTGTTAGAAAATACTGACAACAAACAGTCAAAGGTGGACACAAAAGAAAAACATCAAAAGGAAATCAATGTTTTTAATGTGCAGTGAGAAAGTAAGGGCAACTGATAATGATTGTGTTTCTATAAAGATAGACATTTCTTTCCAAGTGAAAATTGTGTTTATATATTTATATAAATATCTATATTATATATAGAATACATATCTATTTGCTATGCATACTCAAAAATCACACCTTCAAATATATTTAAAAAGTCTTTCAAAACACAAATGTTTTCTTTTCTTTCCTTAAACATGAACTATCCATATGAACCAAAGTAATTATCAAGATGGGAATAATATTGTGTTTTAAAAACCAAAACATTGAAAATGCTTTACTTTTGAATCTAGAACAGTAGAGGACATATTTTTTCATGTTGGATTCAAAAGCCACCTTAATCTCTTAACAAACCAGGAATCACATTGCAAGGATACAAAACCAGCATAACACTTATACACAAATCCCCTTTCTATGGTAGATGAAATGCAAATAAGTATGACTTTTCAAGCAAACTCTTTTCTGTTATAAAAATAGAATTCTTTTTAAAATAATCTACAGATTTCTTTTTAAGGTGAGGCATTTCACTATCACTCTAAAACAGCAAGGCTGTTTGTTTCAATAGAAAATATGAAGCTTTAGAGAGAGATCTGCCAGTCTATCGGTCTATCTGATTGGAGAGGACCAGCACTGTCCCCCAACCGCTCCGCCTTCTCGCTGTCACAGGACGGTGTGTGTTTGCCAGCTCCTCCTTCTTTTTGCATATTCTATGATTTTTTTTAAAAGTGAGTTTCCTTTTAAACTAGATACACCTTTTACAGGTAAACAAAAAGAAGTTTCAGCTCCTTGAAGCTCCTGAAATGTCCAGGCAATTCCAAAGGTGTTAAAAAATGTTCTCTTAAACTACATAAAGATTGAAAAACAAACAAACAAAAAAAGAAATACAACAGCGCAGGTACATGGACATACTGGTTTTCCAAACAAGCGCATTGAAATAAGAATAAAAAACAAACTAAAAAGAGAAAACAATAAAAAATATACAACTCTGTATAACAAGGTAAAGCAAAGTCCTACAGTAGAGAAGGCAACAAACATGATTGAAAAAAACAAAACAAAAGAACAAAACAGGAAAACACTGATGCTACAAAGAAATTGAAATATATGTACAAGACCCTGTTTTCCTTGTGTTTGTATGTATGCACATTTGTGAGTGTGTGTGTGTGTGTGTGTATGTATGTGTGTGCGAAATTGCCATAGTGTGTTGGTTCTTTAATATGGAGTCCTTGCAAGTCTGTCTCTTGCTAGTTTGATGAAACATTGTTTTCTTAATATCTCCTGCAGTTTCACATAGAAAACATCCCCTGTAACACAGGCGCCGTCCTCTTGAAAAAACAAGGGTAGCAGTGTCCAAAAACCGGCTGCATCTCCGTGACTTGCTGCTAGTTAACAACAGGTGGAATCAAATGGATCCAAAACACTTTTCACCAAAGTCATGAGCATGAACTGTGTTCCACCGTGTGTACCAGACTGAGCCCAGCCACGTCTGACCCTGACTGATCCTCCTACAGCCGATGCTGAGCCGGGTCATCATTACCAGATGACGCTGGAGATGCTGGTTTCTCTTGGCAGCAGAGGGAGCATGGCGTTGTTAGCATGTGCCTCCTCCAGGCTGTGCTCTCGGCTCTTCCCAGGAGGCCTCTGTCCATTCAGCAGTGTTAGAGGGATGTTGCAGTAGGTGTGCTGGTTCCCCAGAGAAGAGAGAGGTGGCAGGGTCCCGCCTGGGGGTATGTCATACTCGTAGCTGCGGTAGTAGTGTTTCTGCCTCATGGTGGTGTGGTAGGTGTTGTGGAAGGAGGAACGCAGCTCAGGGTGGGCGGTGGCCATGGCGGTGGAAGTGGCTGCTGCCATGGAGATGGCGGAGACGGTCTGCAGCTCTCCGAAGGGGCCCTGCTCGCTGACGTCCAGCGCCGGCTCGTGGGTGAGCATGGGCACTGTGCGCCTGAACGGCATCTCGTACTGCAGCTGCTTCCAGAACTTGGAGTTGAGCTTGTTGCTCTTGGGGCCACGCCACTTGATGACGGTGAGGGTTTTAATGGTATGCTTAAGAGCCTCTACCTCCTGGTAGTTCATGATGCCACGCAACTCGGCGCATTCGATCAGGATGACTTTGATCTCGCCAGTCACCAGCATGTTGCGCAGCCGCGTCTCCAGCTCAAAGATGCTCCAGCCTCGCCGCACCACATAGTTGGGTGTCATAACTATAATGAGGCGTTTGCTCTGGTCGACACAGCGTGCCACATCCTCTATGTAGGCTGAAGGAAAAAAAGAAAAGAAAAATAAAAAAGGCATGAGAGAGGCAAGAAAGTTGAGTAATGTGCATTTAAAATGTTTTGAGTTAAAGATGTTAAATGAGTGCAGGACCACAACACTGAACAATGATAGATGAAGACACAGCACCAAACACAAAACACGAGACAGTGACAGGTGGTTATTTTCTAGCACTCATTTTAGTCTGTAGTTTATAGTGTGAACAGAAAGACAGCAACTGCATATGTGTGTGTAGACACATATCTAAAATCATGGTTCTTTGTGAAGTTGAATATGTCTTTAGCTCTAAAGCAGTGTAAAGTATTATTCTATGTATTGTAATCAATTGTCTGAGTGGAGAGCAGCCCCAAAGACCAGTGCTGCGCTAAATAGCGTCAGATTGATAAAGCTACACAGTCAATAAGACTAAGCTGAGTTGCTGTCCATTGAAGTTGGCCTGATGTTTCAGATCACAACAACAGAGCCACTCTAAGTGTCTTTTTGAAACTGGAGCAGGTAAATGACAGCAGCTGACAGGAGAGGAGAAGACTGAGGGCGAGTACCTCCAAAGAGTCGCGTGTCATCCTGGTAATGCTCATTGGTGAGACCTAAACATAAACATTTTCACATTCAGGTCACAGGCAGAACACAGTACACAGACACAGAAACATACTCAACACAGTCGAGAAAGTGGCCGCCTCTCCTCTCACTCATCTTTTTTATTTCACATATGATTAATCACATTCCATGTTTCCCTGATTGGACATTCATCTACAACGATTTTGCTTGGCACTGATGCTGGCGGCAATTTTCTTTTGATTAAAGGAAAGGAGGCAGCTCAGTCAGCAGGGCTCAGAGCCTTTGCACATTTCCCACTGATGTTTAATTCTGTCTAGGACGTGTTTGTGTTTTATCAGTTCCACAAGAAGCCTACAGTACAAACACACAGCATCACTACTAACTAGAGCACACTGTGTACCGCTGGCACAGACTGGCACTACTAAGCAGAGTTAGCACGCATGAGAATATGTTCAGACAGAATTTTCATGGATTTATTAATGCATGGATGAAAATCAGGGAGGATGATAAATTTGTTCAATACAGCAGCTCTCGGTACACACTACACACTGCGTTCCAATATCTGTAGTACATAGCCTGCGAAGAGCCAGTGAAGAAATACCATAATCTTCCCATTTCATCCGGAGAGGTTTAAGGGGATACAAGAAACACAGTTCTGGCTGACAGTTCTGGGCTGATTGTGTTTGATTGTTTTCTCCCTTTTGCCTTAATTTGGAAATCTGGATTAATCATCTAGTCATCAACTGTGAATATACTCAGCTGGAATCTGCCCTACGAGCACAAAACACTGAAACACAAGACAGTGACAGTGAGAAACAACACTGAAGACAAACAACACACAACAAACACTTAAAACTTTGGCAAACACTACAGCAGCTACAGCAGCTGTTAATGCCCTCACACTCCACTACGGTATGTTACATGAACATACAGTATGTGTGCTAGCGTGTATACACAGCCGGTCACAGTGCTTACTTCCTGTTGGAATCAGGTCTCGATCTGGGATGAAGAGTTTGTAGCCGTAATGTTTCTCCAGGACGTCAGGGAGGATCTCCAGGGCAAAGCGTTCCTCCTCCCTGGTCTCTTGACTCCACTGGTCCGGGTCCACTTTGGTGTAGGACAGGTACGCATCGTAGTCTTTGTTTTCTGAAAAACAGAAAAATCATTTACTGAATATCCTGCATCCCTGTCTGACTTTACAGCAGAGTTCATACGAGACAAAAAGAAAATTTGGATGTAACTTCACTCCATCAGTTTATTTCTCCTCTTCTGACAAAGTTTGTTTTTCAACAAGACACAAAACCTTCGGTGTAATTTAGATATTACTGTAATATGCCTCTATAAAAGCCTCAGGTCAGGGCTCTGTGCAGGCCAGTCGAGTCCTTAACAGGAACAAAGTGACCTGGTTCAACAAATAGGCCCAGACCAAGAAAAAAAAAACCATTTGTGGACAGTGGTGTCAGTCTACTTTTGTCCATTCAGTTTATATGAGAAACAAATTAGAGTAGACACAAAAATACCCAGATCATGATTCAAGCAATATCCTCTTCCCCACCTCAAAATGATTTCCCAGAGGAAAGGGGGAAGAACTGAAAAAGCAAGAAGATAGACGATGGGGAAAAAGCTCTACTGGTGACATGTTCAGTAAGCCCTAGTCATTATGCTCTGTAGAAACTGGAATGTGGGCCAGCCAAAAAGGAAAGAGAGGGGCTTTTTCACAGAGTCTTTGAGGAGCGCATGCAGCTTTGAAACTCACTGGAAAGGCCAGGGCTGTGCTCAGAAAGGATCCAAACATCAAACAACGCTTTCAAATTAGCAACCAACCTTGCAAATTAACCACCTAGCAAACTTGGAAAATCAAAAACAGCTTGTATCAGTGGTCCCTGACGGTATGACTTAATCATGTGGAAGTTTGAGTCAACAAAACAGTGTGTAATAGATAATTCATGCTACTGTAGAAACAATCCAGTGATTTAAAAATGAGTTCAGTCTTTCCAGAATTTTTGAAAAGAAAACAGGCAAGCTCAAAATACAAAGCAAAAAAAGAAAGATACTGGGATATAAACAGACAAATCCGTTACTGACGCTAAAGTTAACTATGTTCTGTAAAGAAAACAAAAAGTTGCCCTCCAATTTCAGGCTGTTTATGCTCCTATTTGCCGTTCAGGGAAGGAGCTTCGAGCCTATCCAGTCCCCTTGTACCACAATCTGGCCTTTGACAGCAAAGAGTGGGCATCATTCCATGACTTATTGAGACTGATCTCTTTTTAAATGGGCAACAAATTGAAAATCTGTCTCCGCTGTTCCCTATGCAGCCATTGTAGCAACGTACACACACCATCACGTGCAGCAGGAAGAGACACACACACACACACACACACACACACACACACACACACACACACAAAACCGTATTCACACAGGTAAACAGATAGACACACACATTCACACACATGAAAACAAACCAACAAAGGCACATACACAGTCATCAATGCTTGCATGACATTGAAGTTTGGACAAGAAAGACCCGATGAAGAAAAATGGGCCTCGGGCAGAGAGAGAAATTTTTTTAAGACGCTCTGTCTCTACCTCCATCCACGTCCTCGCTGCCAAAGTGCCTCCTATAGAAAAGCATCAGCTCGATCTTGTAGCATTTGTAGAGGGAGATGAGAAAGATGAGCAGCAACAGGATCGCTCCCAGCCCTCCTGCCAGCTCCACCGTGTACATGAGCTCTGCTGAGGACAAAACACACAGAACAGAAGATGTTTAAAAATGCTGAGACAATCATGGGTCGAACTTCATTCACAGTTACGTGTGTTATGAATACACAAAAAGAGGTTATTGATTCGGCACCAGGTTGGACTCGAGAGTTGTTTTTTTTTCTTATTCCTTTTTTTTCTCTCTCTCATTAGACTCAAAGAATGAGGCAGTTAAAGAACACATTTACATTTGCGGGGATGCTGAACGATCATCAGTACTTTCAGAGCTCAGCTCAAAGTGAAGGAGCATCAATCTTCAGTGGGAAGAGACACGAGGCTCATAATGAGTTTGGGAAAAATGAGAGGGCACAGTGCAGGGAGACGTGGGGGAAAAAAAAAAAGATTATGAGAAATTGGATTCATTTCTTTGGAGCAGCGCAGCAATGACACAGATCTGCACCTTGGCTGTCGTCCATAGTGGGACTTGTGACAATTTTGGACATGGATGGAGGCATTTTCAAAACAAGAGGCTTCAGTTTATTCATCTCACTTACTCTTCCTCTCTCTCTGGCATTTCCATCCCTCCCTTCTCTCTCTGTCTTTCCATTCATTTCTCTTCTCTATTATCTTCTCTCCATCTCCCCAGAGATCTGGCTTGGGGAAGGATGAGTTATGGTGTGTATTAAAGCAGCATTTACCTGGTTGGCTCAGCTAGAACAGTTTCACCTTATATCTCTGTCACACTGTGGGCTGGAACCACGCACAGCTGCCATAGCAAC
This sequence comes from Seriola aureovittata, assembly GCF_021018895.1. Taxonomy (NCBI): domain Eukaryota; kingdom Metazoa; phylum Chordata; class Actinopteri; order Carangiformes; family Carangidae; genus Seriola; species Seriola aureovittata. The sequence goes on along the minus strand of NC_079374.1, from coordinate 9,805,048 downwards.
TGCCAGGCACTATCTATACTATCACAGATTATGTACCTTGTACAGGTAGGTATTTTTACAAATTATAATTGCATCAGTATGAAGTCAAGAAATATATATAATTATATTAAAACAAGTTCAGATTGCACCAGGGTTATGAGATATTCTCATTTGTTTTCAATTTTACTCATTGTTATTTACCTGAAGTAGTTTCATTGTTATTTTCAAGATATCACAAAGAAAACCACTAAAACATGAGGCTGCATCAGAAAGAAGTGATGTTAATCAATCACACAGTCCATTTTTTGTTGTTTAATAAACAGGTAAAGATTTATTGTTTATCTTTACCCCAACCAGGTTTAATGTAAGACTTTACATTTGACAAAGTAATGACTGTGTTAAAGGCATAGTTCAAGATTTTGGGAAATCTTGTTGCCAGCAGCTAGTTAGCTTAGCTTATCATAAAGACTGGTAACAGGGCAAAATACGTAGCCTCGTTCTGTCCGCTGTAACAAAATCCACAGTTCAGCACATGTAAAACTCAATAATTTACCTTGTTTGCTTAATCAAACAAAATCCTAAGTGTGGAAATGATATGTTGTGGTTTTACAGGGGGTTATGTGCCCAACTATTTCTGGACTAGGCCATGTAACTTGTGCTAAGCTAAACTAACCGGCTGAATGTGTTAGCTTCATATTTACCCAACAGACATGAGAGTGGTATTGATGTTCTTACATAACTCTATGCAATAATGCCAACAAGTACAGATATTCTGGATGAGTTTGTGTAAAATCCTTGATATTTTTTCATAAACTAACACTGTCTCAGAAAGACAGCACTACCGTTTAGCCCTCTAATATGCATTTTTATTGGCTCTGTCCCTAACTTTAATGCTTCTAACTAATCAACAGCAATCATACTCAGTCTCTGAGTTGTTTATGTTCCACTGACCACCACTTCCCTTCTGCCCACTCTCTTTCCATTTTTCTCTTTCTTCTCAGATGGAAGGAAAGGCAGCCTGCAGGGACATTCATAAACCTGCTGCAGGGCTTATGAGTGATGCATTCTGGGAGGGGAAACATGAAATAAACATGAGAATAATGTGGCAGAGAAAGAAAGACAGACAAAGAGAGAGAGGGGAGAGAGAAAGAGAGACAGCGATTTGAAGTCTTTCTTGAAGCCTTAGCATCCCTCTCCTTGGAAATGCTTCTTTGACAGAAAGTTAAATGAAGCTGTCTCCAGTCTACAAAGACCACTCAAAAGGAATTGCGCCGTCTATAAAGAATGGTCACAGAGACAGAGATTAAAGTGGGGGGACAGACAGATAAAGACTTAAAATGTAATTGTATGCTGAAGTTATTGGCCTGTTGGGAAAAGCTGAGGACCAATTTGCTGTTTAAACAGCCTCAAATTACCTCTCTTTGTAGGGTGACAACCAGTGCATGAAAAGAGCTTCAGACAAGTCATGCTAGAGAGCCAAAATAGCTCCACAGCTGCAAGGGTACATGTAGAGAGGAACAACACAACTAAATGGAGCTTGAGCACAGATTGTTAACAGAAGAGTGGATGGGAGAGGAAATAAAAAATGAGAAACGCAGAACAAGAGATACTGTTTTACAGTTTGCTGTAATGTCTGTGCCCCTGCTCATGCCTGTAAGTCAAGAAGGGGGGGTCATATGTGACGTTATTTAATCACACAGCTGACTTGATGTTTATTTTACTCCCTAATTTAAGACTTAATATAAGACTAAATAATGACTACATTAAAGGAATAGTTCCACATTTTGGGAAACACATGACTTTGCTTTCTTGTTGATAGTTAGATGAGATAATCATTCTTATATCTATCTGCTTAATATGAAGCTACAGCCAGCAGTTGGTTAGCTTAGCTTAGCATAAAGAGTTAGTTTCCAGTCTTAGAGAGTTATATCGAGTAATATATAGCTTCTTATATAACTGTATGCACAATGTGAAACTAGTCCTTTAAAAAAAGACTTGGCACATAATACCTGACATTTTTTCATAAACACTGTGTCTCAGAAAGACAGCGCTGCTGTTTTGGCCCTCTAATATTCATTTTATTGGCCTTTTAAGGTATGCAGGGGATATATAAAGTCTTCCTTATCCTGTTAAAAAAAAATCCAAAATGTGATATGTTCTTAAAGAAACAGACATGGTTGTAGTGTGTACACCTGAAAACTTTTGACAGGCAATAACTGATTTTTTTTTGGGCCATTTCGGGCAGTAAAAACAAGCTGTAAACACAAAATGTATCTCTTTAGAAGCTAAATGCTCCACCTTTGATCAACAGCTACTAACTACTAAGACTGACTGTGTGTCAGTCACAAAGGTAGTGGGTTCTTACAGCTTTTTATCTGAGAACACTTTCCTGCTGTTTTCGAGAATGATGCTGATGAGTGCAGTTAGACTGAAACCACAACAGTAAAGTTGAGAGATTCAAAATGAATACAAAATAAAAACACTCCTTAGAGCTGAGGAGAACTGCACAGTCAGAATTCTCTGTAGGATCGTCACTATGAGCAACTCCTTTCACATTGCACACTGACTGTTAATATGAAAATATTGATTATAGCAGCTTTAACCTTTGACACACTGGTCAACAGAAACAAACACATGCTGTGCAGCTAAAGTTTGCTTAATTTACTGGAAATCTCAAAGTTTCCACAAATGCCAAATGTGTCAGGCTGAATAAATTATGTACAAGACATCTAGAATATTTGTATTTGATGAAATGGCGCAGCCAGGCTTTTAATCTTTCATTCATCATATAGCTTTAATGAAGAGTTGGAACAAGCTGATACAGAATATATATATGAGGCTGTCAGACAGTGAGGAATAAGATGATTTTTCCAACCTTAATGCTGCTTACAGTAAAAGAAAAATGCAAAAACACTCCTCAATGTCAAAGAGCCCTTACCCCGCCTGAAGAGCTGGATGGTAGCTTGGCGACGGCCGTTACCATTTTCCACATAACAGGAATAATTTCCCAGATCCTCCTCCTCCAAAGAGTCAATAGTCAAGGAAATTGCCACTTCCTGTTCACCAAGATGCTCTTTGACCACCCTGCAACACAAAAAAACAAACATAAAAGAAATGCAGCTTGTTGACTTAAGTTCCCCTGACCTGTATGGATATACAAGAACATGCAATCAGTGCAACTGAATGTGATGGCAAGCAGCATTTATGAGACGTGGTTCAAGAGTCATGATCCTGAGTGCAGCAATCACAAAACATGTGTTACAATTCAATATGATATATGTGATAGAAATGCCCATAAGCAGCGTCTCTCTGTACACCACATGTATTTGGATGAAGACCCTTTTGTGTTACTGCAAGTACTTCATGGTATGTTAATTTCTTTCGCTGCGCGCAAAACATATGAGAAATAAAAATCAATAAGGACTCTTCCTTGGCGTGTGAGGGAGGGAAATCAAATAATGGCGATGAGAGGAAAATCTTTTTATAGCGGCTGCCATGGTAACGGAGGGAAGGAGAGAAAGTAATATTCCATAAAGTAAATGAGTGTCCCCCGGTGGGCTGGTTGAGCCTGATGGAGGAGGAAATGGGGAGATAATGCTCCCTCGTACCTTAGACACACTACTTAGCCCACTTTTACAGCACCCTCAGCACAAATGACACTTTGGAGGAAACAAAGTGCAAATTATAAAAAGATCACCTCTGTCTGGCCGTGTGTGTGTGAGTATGTGTGCACGTATACGCATCATTTACAGTACGTGTTAATAACAACTATGTTTTGAGAAGGAGGAGTGGGATGAGGAAAGAGGAAAGTGACCGTGTATGTGTGTGTCTGTGTGTCTGTGTGTGTGTGTGTGTGTGTGTGTGAGAGAGTATGTGTTTGAGTGTGTAGGGGTATAATGACTCTCAAGCATCTCTCTTCTCTCTCACTTTCAAGCCGATAAACTGCGCATAAGGACAGCTTGTTGGGGAGATTTGGCATCAGTAAATGAAAGTGTATCATGGGCTTTGCATAGAGAGGCTGAGGCAGTGCTGATGATATTTGTAGTTTCTGCTGAGTTTGTTGTGCAATGTGTTGGGGGAGGTTTGAGTCGCTGAGGGAAGGAGGCAGGGGAATAATTCATGTGTCTCCAGGGAGTGGTGGGTACTTTGAAGCCTCCCATTTCACATTATCACACTATATGAGCTGGCACAGCTCGCTGCCATACAACCTGATGGATAACGACCACCGTTGTACAACCTGAGCCTCAAATGGAAATGATGAGGACCTAAAGTTAAAGTAGGTGGATAACAAGGTGCAGGTGAAGCACACAGATACAGATGAGAGCTGAATGACAGCTCATAACACACACACACACACACACACACGCACACGCACACACACACACACACACACACACACACACACACACACACACACACACACACACACATATCAACAAGCAGCTAGGCTGAAGAGTGAGCTCGACATATACCAGACCATGACCATGGAGGCATCTAATGCAATTTTCCTGCTTGTCTGAATCAGAGTCAGATCTGTAGAATTCCATGTAAATCTTTGTAAAACTCTGTAAAATCCTCTGCTTTCTTCTGGGTGATTGGGTTTATTGATACAGAGTTAGCAGAATGAGTTAATCGTGAACTCTTTCTCAAACTATGGCTGCTGCAGGCACTTTTTCTTATTCTTCAATATTCTTTCCCTTCCTCATTAGCAAAACCTCTGTGTTTGCTCATTTAGTGATCAATTTCTAACTTATTCATTCTTTTTATCCATTCACTTCGACGTGCACCTGCAAAACACCAACTGAACTGGGTCAACAATGTATTGATCACCTCCTTTATTATGCTGAGCCAGATCTGTTTTGCTAATTTATTAATCTCTGCATGCTATGCTAATGTCCAGTCATCCGTGCTATGATAACAACAATAGCCCTGTCCCGCTGGCGCAAATGAGAATTTATGGGCTTGGGTTACCATAGAAATGAACTCCTCCAAATCAATAGGCTGCGAGTTGGGTAAATAAATGCCTGAAGAAACTGTGAGCCCGATGTATGAGTGCTCTTCTCTGAGCTCAAGTTTGGCTGCTGATGCATTAGTAATAAAGCTAAAACTGTGTGGGTGCCAGCCTGAAGAAGGAGGTAACCCTTATAAACATGCCCACTGTATCTGTCCACTCTGGTCTAAATGGGAGGCTTGGCTGAAGGGTGAGCACAGATTTGTTCATGTTTAGCTTCTCCTATGCTTACTCTCCATTTCTCCCCGTCCTTGCCCGGTCTGTATCCCTGGCTGCCTTCATGGAAGTAAAACGAAGGCTCTGGCTGGACCTGAACATGGCTGGGGTAGCAGCATCAGCAACAGAGAGTGGATGATCAAATACATTATTGATCTGCTGCATGAAATATTGGTATGAATTATTGAAAAGATAACCCCTCAGCTAGTGAGTGGGGGAATCCTGGTGTCAGGGAGTAATGGAGGAAGAGAGAGAGAGACAGAGAAAGAAAGACAGGAGAGCAGCGGTGATGGTTAAAATTAAATTTGTTTCTGTCGCCTGTTCATATCTGGGCACAAGCAAACTCACTATTACAGATGTGTCTTCTTCACTATCCTCCTCAGTGACTTCTACCATATTTCTTTCTCTTTGCACTTCTTTCCTGTCTGCTCCCTCTCTCTTTCTCAACCTCTCCATCTCTTCCCCTCCTACCCCTCCTCCTCACCTCCCCACGGACCATCTGCATGCTGCTATAGGTGGGTGCAGCAAGGGAGATAGCGATAGTGGCGGCGGTGTGAAAAATGGCGGTTGTTAACCATCTGACAGGGCTGTCTCCCCAGAGCTGCAGCCTCTCCAAACAGCCCTAATGGGAAACATGCACATGGACCAGCGAATGGACTTGTTTAAATGTGTTACATCAGTAGGAGGGAGAGACATGGAGATGAGCTTGTTTTAAATGTCTTTAGAGGCCTGAAAGTCTGACTTGCTGGGTAAATTTTACAATGTTTCACTGAAATGAGACAGAAAGAGAACATTTAACATTTAGTACATTCATGTGTGGTGCAAAATTTTAATGTGTTTTAGTTACATGTATGTTATTAATACCTACTTAATAAAATATTTGATACAGTATTAACACTTTATAAATTGAATGCACCATACAACATATTTTACTTTTCTTTATTTTTGTATGTAGTTTCTCTGTTTTGCAGCTTTTGTTTGTTTATGCTTTGGCAGCACAATTTCTCAATGTAAGTGTCACTGAAGCTGAAAAATGAGAGAGAGCACGAGAACTAGACCATCGGCCATGACAGTTTGTAGAGCATGCCGTAGTTCATGACAGCCAACAATTTAAAGGACAGTAGTGAACCTTACATAACGACTGTGTCGGCTACAAGACTGCGTTGGATAACCCATCGTGACACACAATTCAAAAACCTTTATTTTGAATTAATTTTCAGATCGTTGTCAGATGATTGTCAGTTGTAATGCAGCTGCACACAAGCACCGGTTTGAAAACTCTCTTTTTTGGAGTGTCCAACCTGATTTCAAAGAAACAAACCTTTTAATACACTGTTTTTTTTTGTCTTGTGACTTGATTTTTTGACAATGTAGCTGATAAATGCAGTGAGTGGCTTGGGACAAATAATCAATAGGGCAGTGCAGCATGATACACTACGCTGGCATCGATACTGTGATATTTTGTAAAGATACAGTAGTGGTGATATTGAAGTGACACTGTTCAGAACTCAGAGTTGCTTGACTTTCTCGCAGTGCCGCAGACCTTTAGTAGATGCTTATACACGAGAAATGTTGATGTGTGTGTGCTGAAACGAGCCTGCACACTTTGTTTTTCTGAAACTGAAAGCATTTCATGAAGCAGTAACTATAAAGTATTGCTCCTGCAGTTTAAAGGGTACTTTGCCACTTTACAGCCATATGTTCATTTTCAGTTACACAGATCCTGTGATGTATAATAGATGATTATCATGCCGTGTATGTGATGCATGCTGTTCTATTGTTTCCTTGCACAGTGTGGAACATTATGAGTCTTCTTGTCTCCAGGTGCATTTTCACAAAATTTAAACAAAAGACTTAAAGTGACAAAATGAATGAGTGATGATCTAAAACAAACCTAAAGTCTCTGCATGATGTTCATACCATAGAAAAATAAATGGAAATCAGCAGCTGCTTGGAAGGCAGCGGATAAATCTCTGGAACATGGTTGGTGGAGTGTATGCAATTTGGAGTTAATGGACTAAAACATGCAAAACCATTGGTATCGTCCTTTAATATTCTCCAGTGAATTTATCCACAGCTGCTATTAATTCCTCATTACTGCCAAGTCCGATGAAATGATTTCAACTCCAGCAGTGTGTGTCTTACTTGATGTCGCTCTCCTGGACTCTTTCTTCGTCCAGGTCCTCTATGAACTTCTCTCCCTTCATCCAGTAGATGAGCGGGCTGACGTCACCGCTGTAGCCAAAGAACGCCCGGCAAGTCAGGTTCAAAGCGCTCCCTGCAAAGACAGAAGATGATGTGCTGTCATGCTTAATTGTCCTGATGGCTTTTTTAAAGATATGTATTTTATGTGCACAGCCCGAAAAATGTATCATATCATACAGGCGCATTCAGAGTCACTCAGTGACATCAACAAAAAGGCTACTTTGTGGGGACATGTGCATTCACAGTTCTTTGTGCATCATACACACATATGCTAGAGCAACATTAATACATGTACACACATACAGACACACACACAGATACTTGCACAAAATTCATGTCAAAAAACGGTTCAGTGAGGGAACTTGTAAGTTGGATGCTTTTGCGCCCTCAACAAATCTTCAGGGACGTACAGCTGTGATTAAAGCAGACAGTCTCTCCTTTCACACAGACTCAAGGGGAACATCTCTGGAAATGTTTTGATTTGTTCATGTCAACAGCGCACACATACACTATACTGATCTGAAAGCAAGTAAACAGTACTGAACACATGAGGGCACTCAAGAGCTTCCCAAAACGCCCCTCGAGACCGTGTGTCCATGAGAGAACAGAAGAGGCTGACACTAACATTATTTTATTTAAGGCTGCTGCTACGTTTGAGGGAAGGTCAAGAGTCAACATTTGCAGTTTACTGAGAGTTGATACGTGGAAGATGAAGTAATTGTCACCGAAAAGCCAACAGGGTCTTTGTTCCATGAATTGATGGATTATCTCCTCGGTTTATCCGAGAGGGAAAGAGTGAAACTTTCTGCACCAATGTAAAACACCTTAATTTCAATAACGCAGGTGGTGTTACTGTGCAATGTGAGAACGATTCATAATCACAGAAGAGCTAAGAGCTAATGTTACATGTAGTCCTGTTGTGAGCCGAGGCCCTTTTTTAGCGCTCATGCAAGACCGCCAGTGTCTAAGAACTATGCATGTATTAAGCCGGTGAACATAAAGATAGAGCATATACTATGCATATGTTTAGTTTGCATTCCTCTGAAGTGGCATTCTCAAAGGCCAGCAATCACATGCTGCTGCCTCTCAGTGAACCACACAGCAACATGTAAACAACACACAGATCAAGAGGAGGGGAGGGTGGGGAGGGAGGCTCATTGTACAGCACATACTGTAAACTGTATGGACATTCCTCTTGGGAGAGCCGGTGCTGTGACTGGCTCCGAGGTGTGTGATTTTGGGAAGCACGGGGAGAAAAATGCATGAAGGGGATGATGGGGGTGAAAGAGATGTCAGTCCCTTTCACAGCAGGATTTATGAGCAGGGGAGCAAAGGTAAACTGTACTGGTATGGGGGCATGTTTTCATTAACGTTGCTTAGCAGGCTACAGCACCATGGACAGCTCCCCACAGTCGAGTGCAGGGAGTAGATGGTAAACTATAGCTTTACAGCTTAGAAAAAGAAATACGTTTGAGTCAAATATTTTCTGACACAGTCCAAACTAAATGCTTAAGTATTTATAGCAAGACTGTTCTAGTGGATTCAATTACATTTTACAAGGGTTCATAATTTTTTGGTCACTCAGTGTAATGAATCTTTGAACACCACACCGCTTACAACTCCTTTTTTTCACACGCCGTGACCGTGACTGTGACTGTGACCGGTGGCACACGTCTTCAGAGTGAAACTGGCAAGGTTATTTTTGAAAGACTGTTGCGTTTGAACTTAGAGCATGTATCCTATGTATTCCCTCTGCCCAACAACCCAGCCACAGCTTCAAAAGATTTCAGTAGGTCACTCTCAGCACAAGGAAAGTTATATGGCGTGCAGGGAAGGAGGCTGGGAGGACACCCAGGAATGAACTGATAGTACTGTCAGTGAGGAGCAGTGGCTGACATTTCCAAAGTTCAACAGCCACTCTCAGATTGGTATTTGTGCACAGCCGGGCCCTATAAAAGCTACATGCTGTACCTACAAAACAGGAACCTTCTGTGTGTGCTGTCACACACATGCACACACACACACGTTGTGGTGCTGTAGCACTTCACTGTACAGTCACACTTCAGTGTGAGTAGCAAATGTGGAAAGTAAGCGTACTGTGCAAATTACATAATGTACAACTATATATGTGTCAGTGTGATCCAATGCTTCCCTTCTCCTCTGTTTAGAAATCTCCCCTGTGATGTTAGTTTATTCCACAGATCAATTGCACACAAGGAATGTCATGCTGCCAGCAGCTAGTGCCTGGAGAGGAAGTTTCCACTGAGCTCCCTGGGAATCACAGGAAATTGTTGAAGGCCTCATGCTGTCTCATTCTAATCCAAGTGCAGCACTCCCCCTAATACTGTCGCAGCCACCTTTGTTAATCAGTAGGTAGTGTCACATCTGCAACACCGCCGTCACATTCAGTGATGCATTATGGGAGCTGGACATTGTGTTCCTTGATTGTGGCCATTCACGTTGGGAAAACAAGACCACAAGGTGTATTATCAGCCTATTTGGAGCTTTGTATCATATCACATAATCTTCACCTGCAGATGGAGTTTGGTCAGTTATCATGACTATTTAGATTAAATTTGCATCTCTTCCATTCATCTATGTTGTCTTAAAAGTTTTGATGATCAAGATTGCAAGTTTATTCCCGAGAAGAACAAATGAAGAATGTTCTTGAGACCTAACGGACCTTGTGTTGAGATTGTTTTGCAAAGCACTGTTTCCAAGGTCAAAAATCTCAAAATATAATTTTTTGAAATAATATATATAGTTGCACTAATTATTCACATTCAGCCACTCAAGATGTTCTGTCTACAGATTAACAGACATGTCTTTTACAATGGTGGCCTACGGGGAAAATGATTGTTTCGTATCTGTGCCACGGCAGGCAAAGGGGATATATTTTGGCAGCAACGTTTACACTGCTGCACTACTACAGTATTCATCTCTATTAATACATCAATGGTCACAAAACGTCCTGTCCCTGCATTTACTTCACCTCTCGCGAAAGAAAAAATAAGATGTTTTTTCTCCAGGTGTTACATATACAGTGTTTAAGCAGAGCTGCAGTTTAAAGTGACAGGCTGAAGAGCATATGAATGACTGTGTTTGCAAGGCTGTTGAAAAAGATGTATAAATATTAGCCAGGCATAGAGAGGAGACAGTTTTACATAAGGCTGGCATGACTCTGTCATTAGCCTCTGAGCCAGCAAACTACTATGATGTCAAGCCGGTTGAAGTCTGAACAGATGGTGGGAAAACTATTAACAAGGACTGGAACAATGAGGTGAATCATTTGCACACTATCAAGTTACAGAGGAGGAGGAGCAGCTTTCAAAATCCCTCTGTTCTCTCCTGCTGTCCAATCTCACAGCAGTGTCGTTGTTATTATAATCTATTATTATCCTCAGAGCAGTCTGTAACCCTTGGTAACTAACAAGAACGATGTGAATGTGTCTGTGAGACCACCTTGGGCTTCATAACAGAATAAACACATACAATCCTCAGGTAATTAAAAGCCCACTGGTCCATTTAAAAGAGGAGTGCAGTCAGTTGCAGGTAAAAACACCACAGAGGGAAAACCAAAGAAAGTTAAATAATGAATTTAAATTCGGAGACACTTTTAAGAAACCAGCATGAGAAACAAGGACAAACTCGACATGTAATGTTCCAGCAAAAACTGTAGACGAGACGGGAATATAAATATACATATACACTGAACAAAAATATAAATGCAACACTTTTGTTTTTGCTCACATTTCTCTTGAGTTGAAATTGAAGATCTAAGACAGGTTTCTCTCTCTCAAATTTTCTCCATAAATGTGTTTAAATGTGTTAGTGAGCAAGATAATCCGTCCACCTGACAGGTGTGGCATATCAAGATGCTGATTACACAGCATTATTACTGCCCAGGTGCCTTGGGCTGGTCACAATAAAAAGCCACTTTTAAATGTGAAGTTTTATTTAAAAATACATTTATTACTGAACTGGTACTGAACTGTGGATTTCACACGACATGACACCCATGGAATTTTGTACCGCTGCTCTTCAAAGGCTGTGCAAAGTTGCTGGATAAAGGCAAGAATTGGAACATGCATCCCAAACTAGCTCAATGGGTGACATGTCTGGTGACTACACGGGTCATGAAAGAACTGGGATGTTTTAAGCTTCCAGGAATTGTGTACATTATGCTGCAATGCTGCTGCAATGGCACAACAATGGGCCTCGGGATCTCACCATGGTATATCTCTGTTTGTGGTGTGTGTGTGTGTGTGTGTCTTCTGTGTTAATAGAACAAGTCTTAGATCTTTTATTTTTCAACTCATGAAAAATAGGAGTACAAACAAAAATGTTGCATTTATATTTTTGTTCAGCAGGCCTATATACATACATACATACATACATATATATATATATATATATATATATATATATGTATGTATGGTGTGTGTGCTTCCCCTGCTGTTTTTAATTAGTCTATTAGTCACAAATATGATTCAAGCGGCGCGTGGGACTTTTACAACTTCAAGCTCCTGAAACTCCAAACGCTTTCTGTCAACCAAAGCAGAGCTGAGAAAACGAGCCTTTATCCATCTTTAAAAAAAAAAGAAAAGTGAAGGCCAAGTGAAAACATAACGAGCCAAACGAGTCGTTTCCAATGTCAGCACCAAACCAGTAACATTCAGAATAAAACACACACACACACAATGTTTGAAAATAGTGAAAAATGTCCTTCACAATTTCTTAGGCCAGTAAGATGTCTTAAATTTGTTTTGTCTGAGCAACAAGCATTAAGCCTGAACAAGGTCATGTTTGGCAGTTTGCTTAAAAATGACATAAACATTAATTCTATTTTCAAAAGAGTCTAATATTTTTTTCCTCCTCTAATACATTTGCACTGAAATTTGAATGTTTTGAAGCAAATAACTGGTAGTTTAATATTAAAAGCCCTATAAACAAACAAACAAAAAAAATTTCAGTTGATTTTATCTTAATTTTCTTGTGGTATTATTATCATGACGTTTTTCTTAATCATTATAATCCTTCAGTAAAGCTTAATATTGAAACAGAAAAAATAATATGAGCTCAGCAAAGGAAGATTTGACAGGGTGCCAGCGATATCAGTTCATCTGCCCTTCTTTACATGTGATACCTCCTTGCCCCTCTGTCTGTGGATTAATATGCTACCTGCCTTTTGGTAAACACTCAAAAATTCAGGTCTGTGACTGTGTCATTTTTTTGATGTTCACAAATAAATGTGCCATTACAAGACTTGGCAAAACTTGGTGTGAAAAATATTCCCCGCTGACTGAATGTGTGCCTTGAACAGCACAAGAGCATGATTAAGTGTTTTCATGAGTGTGTGTTTCTTTATATGTGCACATCTTTGTGAGTTGTTTCTGCCTTCACACGTGCGTGGGTGTGGAACAAATCCATGTAATCTGAGTTATTGACATCCTCCCCCCAGCTGAGCACTGGTTACAGCGCCTGATGGAAAGGAGACTTCAGATCCGCCCTTTCTTTTATTTCTGCTTGCTCTTGAAAGCTAACAAAAATAATAAGTCAATAGACATTTTGGGAAATATGTTTATTTGCTTTCTTGCTGAGAGTCAGATGAGAATATTGATACCACTCTGATATCTGTAAGGTCAATGTGAAGGCACAGCAAGCAGCTGGTTAGATTAGCTTAGCCTGGAAAACGAAGGGAAACAGCTAACCTGGCTAAGACCTACAATAACAAATCACCTCCCAGCACCTATAAAGCTCACTAATTAACACGTAACATCTTCTTTGTTTGGCCACTGTGACTTCCTGGAGTCTTGTCATCACCTTGACAGCCACTAAGCCCATTGATCTTCTAATCTAACTCTTGGCAGGAAAGCAAACAGACGCGTTTCCCAAAATGTCAAACAATTTCTTTAAAGAGCAGCTGAAGATCCTATTTTTGTTAATATTCACTCACCTTGCTGCAGTGATGTTTCCACACTGTGTTGGTATACTGTGACATCACTTTAGCCTGTTTTCACAGGTGCTCCTGACTTTTAACCAGAAATGCTGCGTTTCACTCTGGTATTAAATTACTCTTTAAAAGTGATGAATTGTTCAGTTTTTGCAGTTGTAGCTGTTATGCTACGTTACATGCATTTGGCAGATACTTATGTCTAAAGTGACTTACCATAACTAAATGAATGAGGTTACTGAATGCACTTCTCATAAGTGCATTCAGGCCAAAAAAGGATATAAGCAAAAAAAACAAAAAAAAAAACAAAAAAAAAACTGCATTATTCTTTCATATCATATTATTCTTTTCAATCATAAAATAGGCCCTCGGTTAGAAAATACATTCAACAGCCAAATCTAGTTTAACACAAGCAAATGCTGACATGGGGCAGCTCTTTGGCTCTCTTTATTGCATGGCCAGATGAATGAGTGGGTGAGTAAATGACTGAGTGAGTGTGAAGTTGATTTGCATCAACTCTTGGTGCATGTTTAGCTGATTTCACAGTATTTGGGATAATTAGGCTTCACAGAGCTGGCACTCAGATTCAGACAGAGGAATACTTTCCAAGCCAGAGGAGAGGAAAACAAACCTTGCACAGAAAACACTCTGCAGATGCTGTCCAAATTCAGCACAGACGCACAGAACTCACAGTGAGATTGACAGATATGCAGACAGAAGGGCAGATGAATGAACAGACAAGCAGAAAAACAAAACAAAAAAAACAAAACAATAAAACCATGCGCATACAAACATGATTATAAATGAACAGACACACACATGCACATCAATGTCATTTCTGTCTTTTCTGTCTCATCTTTTTCTCCTACAATCCACTGAATAGGACCCTTGTCTTTCACATGTCACTGCTTGGAACAGTTGGTTTGTGCGTCTTTTTGTGTGTGACAGCCACCACCATGTTTTATTTGTAGAATAAGCTACAATCTGGAGTGCTTTTTGAATAAGTCATAGTCAGTGTGTTTGATGTTTCATAACACTACACTTCTTCAGCACAACCCAGTGTTCTCTTAGTGCTCTATTTTCAAGGCGGGGGCGAAGCCTGGCACAAGAAGAGATACCACATGTTAGAGTTTTCCTCACCCTGAAGTGAACTTTGCTCAATGTGCAGGAGGGAGTCATAATGAGCTGGGAATTTGATGTGAACCAAGTAAGTTGAGATTTTGATAAAAATAAATAAATAAAAAGAAATCACCAGAAGTATCTATTCAATTTTCATTTAAATGTCTCTGATTTTGGAATACTATCATTATTCTAATTATAATACACACATGATAAGTGTTATGGAAATATGCATGTCATAACAAAAAGGCTGGATAATATGAGTGCTCAAAACACTGCAACTTCACAAAACACACACAATCGAATACAAAATAAACCCAACCAAACACAAATGTGTAAAAAGAAAAGCTTTGACAAGCAGACACAAGTAAATAGGTTTAATGCAACTAGGATAAGAATGTATATGGATATGTATGGAAGGCTTTAGTTTCAGCTTATAAAAATCTCTACAGTGTGTTTCATCTGCAGATACTAAACACCAAAACACAGTACCTTCACTTACAATGATTAGCTACTTTGATGAAATCGTGCACCACAAAAACACACCACCACAGTTTAACTCAATAATCTCCAAATTCAGAGATGTTTAGAGCCTGGGGATACAGCACTTGCAAAAAGTTTGCACAGTTGACAGTGAAAAATATTATAATTAGAAAACTAGTCTCCTGTTGCCATCACATCACATCCTTGGGACTGACTGTTCCCACCAGTCTTCTCTCAGTGTACCCATCCAAAAACATGAGGTTACCAGGGGAAACAGCACCGTGCATCATCTACTTTTTAAACAATCTTGTCTGACAAAAGTACTTGTTTGGTGGTGTTGGCTATGTGGTTGTGGACAACAGGCTTAGTCAAGACCAGGGGCCTGATTAAGCCCCTGGTCACAACCACTTTCCATTGGTTGTTGCAAGTGAACCATAATATTAAAAACACATAATTTCCACTTCTTTTATCACAGACATTTACTTGATGCTACTTCTTAATGTCTGCCAGTTTGCACCCACTCAGGTTTAGTTAGGATTCTTTTTGGAAAGGTGGGGCTCAGATGATCAGATTATACTGGTAGAAACACACAGAGACGGATTTTTGGTAAAATATTCTTTGAATGTCACTGTATTAAAACAGAATAAAGCTGTCTTGTTTCTAGCTTGAATTTATCCAGGGAGATTTTGAGGGGTATTCTAGTTCAATTTAAGGCCATAAAAACCTTCATCTGAGGTGAAAAATCACCAAAATTTGAGTTATTGTATGAGGCTTTCATGCAAAACAGTGATATTCTACTCCCTAGCTTTTGACAGAGACTTTAATTTCAGAGTTTGGGTATTTTAGGCATTTAATTAAAATGGCCAAGTAGAAAGTGCTTGTGTGTGCATATAATATGAGTGTGTCTGTCTGAGAGAGAGTGATGGAGAGAGGGAGAGATGGAGAGAGAGAGGGAGATAGAGACGGACAGTCAGACAGACAGAGAGACTGTTTGTGAAGATTTCCTGGGGATATCGCTGCAGGAGAATCTGATACAAGTCCTGTCAGTCATGATTCTTCCCCCACAAGGTGTGAAACAAGCATGAAAAAGTGCACATGCTACTGTGTAATCCTTTTTCCGCACATAGGAAGGATAAGAGAGCAAACAAGACAAGCAGTAAATAGACACTCTCGTCAAGGGCAAGAGAGAGCGAAAGAGAGAGTGAGAGATGAGTACAGAAGAGGCAGAAAGTGATAAAAAAATTTGGGCTTTGAGAAAAGATGGTGAATGACAGCTAGTCAGCATCAACAACAACCCCTAGAGATTCCTTGAAATTCTCCTTCCAGTCCCCCTTGCTAAAAATATCTGATCATGCTTCTTCGTCCAGGTTCATCTCTCAATGCAGGAGGGGAAGAGGGGGCGGCACCACCAGAAAGCGATACACGGAGAGGTGCGTTTGCCGTTTCCTGGTTGTATCAGGAGTGGGGTGTTAATCTCAGAAAAGTCCAAATCTGTCATTCCTTTTCTTCAGCCTCCTGCAGGTTACCATGACAACACCTACTGTGCTGGGTAGGAGCGGCTCTGCAGGCTCCTTCAGGACAAAAAAAAATAGAGTAAAGACAGGTAATGTGCCACATTAGGACCACTGTGGATTTGTGCCAATGGCAAGCAGCAATCTAAATCTGCTCTAATTTGGAGGAGGGCAAAAAAAATTAATTGTGTGCACATAACCAGAAAAGAGAAAGTAGTTTGCCTTGTTTTATCAAGCAGCTTTTAAAACAGTTTAGAACCACTACCTGCAACTAAACCCTACTGCATGTGATGGAAGAAGGAAGAAGGTTCGGGAGACCCAGAAGCATTTTAATGATGTTTGATGCATCAAAGAGAAGGATGAGCTCAGCTCTCCTAAAAACAGACAGTAAACTGCTGTCTAATAGTAAATGACATGTGAATGACCTGTGTGCTGATATTCCCTGAATAAGAGAAGACAAATGTAATGAAAGAAAATAGACCTAAAGCAGGAAAATTCCCTCACACTGTGTGATAATGATGTGGCTTTTTGTTCATGGCATAGAAGTGAGCTGATGTGAAACAGCGACGATGGGCTGAACTTTTTACTCTGCATTGCGGAAAAGTGCAGGTCGCTGTGAGACGGGGGAATTGGAGGGGTGAGAAGTACAGTAAAAATGTGGATTGGAGGATTTGGGCAGAGTAAGTGGAGGAATGAGTAAGGGCAATGAGAACATGAAAGAGTTGGGGCCCACCCCTCCACCACCTCAGCCTCTCTTCTGTTCTAATATTGTCCCCTCTCCAGAGACAAGCCCTTAATTACCATTACAAGCCTGAGAGCTTTTAACAGAGGAGAATCCTGCTTCTTTTCATCTCTGTCGCTCCTTCTCCCCATTTGTTCTGTGGCCCCAGATGATCCGTCACGGAAATGTAAGCCTTTAATTACCGGTAAAAATTACGGCCTTTGTGAACAGGTAGTTGGTGCCCTCGCTTTCATCTCCCCTTTCGTCTGCTAATCGTCCCTTTTTGATGACATAATAGGTGCTCTGTCCAAGTCAGTGGAAGACAGACTCCCATTATATCGTGAAAGGCATTGTGGGGGATTATATGATCATGTGATGATGAACTAAATAAACGCTCCTTTATCTTTCTAGCAATTTCACTTTGATTGAGGATTCAACGTAGAAAAAGTGCCAGTACCCGTCTTCCTCTTGACAAAACATCCTCATTCATATCCCATGAAAGTATGAAACTGTCCACCATGGGAATGGAAATAAAATTCCGTAACACACCTTGGCTCACCCATGTTGTGAACCCTTGCCTTTCTAACGTTTCCGCACACTTCAACGTACTTTAATTCAGACATTTAGAAGCTATCGTGTCTTGTTTTCTTAAAAAGAGTCTTTGTCACTCATGTCTTATCATTGCTGCAGGCTCAACAACCCTTTCTTTTATACTTCTTTCAATTAAAATGCCGGAGGGTTTGGGGACCACTTTTCTCACTGCTGTGGGTTCATGTGAAATCTCCTTTTATGGCCAAAATGAGACCAAAGAGAATGTAATTTTCCTCCGATGACACTGGGTGCCATGCTGCTAAAAACTGCTTTCCCAGCGACTTGAGAAAGCCGGGGAATTTTGCCCTCACATTGGCCAATGACCAAGAAAATTTTTTGAAAATGAGAATTAAGGCTTATTCAAGGGATTGTGAAAATGACAATTTGAAGGAAAAGAAAAGAAAGAGGTGGACAGAAAAATAATAGTAAGAACAGTACAGCTTAAAGACAAGTGAAGACATGCAGAGCATAAGAGAGAGGGAGCTGTAATTGGCTCTTGTCCAGGGGGCTGGAGGCCAATTAAATGGTGTGATTTGAACACTTGACGAGGAACATCGCTTTAACGGATGACCCAAGAGAGGAGTGGCTGCAGGCACTGACCCACTGACCAGAATACCAACTGAGCCCAGACTAACTCAATCAAAACCAGCGCTTACTGACCAAGACCCAGACAATCCACTATTAACCACATGGACTCAGAGTGGCCTTTATCACAACCCATTCACACACTTGTGTCATTTTACTTCTGTCAACAGAGAAGCTCTCTATTCCCTCACTACATCATATTTCCGAACTGAAATGGGAACAATATTTCCTGTGAGGAAGGTAGGCTATAATTTCATTCATTCATGAATGTCACACAGCTGCAGAAAAAAATATGAGATCAGTGTGGAATTATAAGGAGACTGTAATGTTCCTCAAACTAATACATCATTATTTCCACCATGTTTTCTAAATACTTTTTCACCTCTTTTGGGTTTCATAGGCGCACTTTTCATTACGTCATCTTTTTGCGCCCTCCTCTTATGCAGCAGTTTAATGGCACCTGACTGGAAAATTAGTGCCGCCAGCTGTTTGTCTCAGTGAACCAACTGCAACTGCTAATTGTCCTGCTTAGCAAAAACCCTTGAGTTCCTATTAAACACTCAACTGTGATCATCATAAAGGATTTATATCATGCCATGGC
Source organism: Seriola aureovittata (assembly GCF_021018895.1). Lineage (NCBI taxonomy): Eukaryota > Metazoa > Chordata > Actinopteri > Carangiformes > Carangidae > Seriola > Seriola aureovittata. The sequence goes on along the minus strand of NC_079374.1, from coordinate 9,786,073 downwards.
ACAACACCTGTATTATGTTGATATTGTTAATACTCTGGACAACTGTGCTACAGACCTATGCAAAGCATTTGATGCTTTTGATAATAATATTTTACTAGAAAAATGATTTCAAATGTTGCTATAGGTGTTCCACAAGGATCTATTCTTGGTCCTCTTTTATATACAACACATATCAACATATACATAACTAATATTATCTCTCCTGTCCGAATTGTAATGTTATGCTATTGATACTGTTTATACATAATACAACAGTTAGTTCTGACCAAGTAATTGGATTGGACAAGAGGGATTCCATTAGTGCTGATATATAGTACAACAGCACTGGGACTTTTAACTACATGTATCACTCCACTTTACAGATGTTTATCTATTAACCGTTAATTAGCTTTACATTAATGGTTGTTAGCTACCTTTGAGAAATAACAATTGGTTAAATTATGTGTCAGAAGAGGATGAAGGAAAGAAACCTGGATACTTCAGCGCACACCTGAGGAAATGTGTAGACAAAGTAGCAAGCTAGTGTACACTGTGCAGGTCAGGAAAATGTTTATGTGTTGCTTAGCAATAGTCCAGTATCAGTCCAGTTGCTGAACTATTTGTGTTGGTGTAGCCAAATAAATGATGAAATCATGCTCGAGGTCATGCTGTTGAACTGAATTTCAGCATGGCTGTGATTCAGTCATAGGTACGAAACTGCAGTTTTGAGGTAAAGTATTCCCAATTCCACTTGTATTTGCTGCTCTTAATGTAAAACTCTAGTTAGTATAGTAAGTATAGTAAATATATATATATATTTATATGTTAAATCAATGACTGTGTTGTACTTCCTATGGAGACATGATATTGTTCATTCACTGGTGATACTTTGAGTCTTAGTAGCATAACTAATTAAGCATTTGATCTATACTTTTGTGAGCCAACTTATTACCCTAAAAATTCATAGTTATTATATCTTAAGTCTTATTCTTGCTTATGCTATCTGATCTTTTTCTGATCTGTATGCACTATCGCTGAATTTATTGTACTGTTTTCACAATTTCACAGCTGCTTCCAGTAAAAACTTCAAAGGCTAGCTCCTGCCTTCAACCTCTGCTGGAGGTGTGTTTGGCTCATTGCATAGCTGTGCACCCACATGCATAGTGAGGGCAGAAGAAATGATGTAACAGAAGATTAGAGATGTATTTTTGTCCTGAGCCCATTATAATTAATAAATGAGAAGAGGTATTTCAAAATCAATTCATTAGTGCAACTAGAGAAGATGGCGGTGGCAGTGGGAGGCTCAGCTGTGAAAGTGTGCAACGCTGTCACTATGAAGCAACATGTTTTTGAGAGATCATTAATGCATATTCAGTTAATAAGGATCCGAGGATCCATGTGCTGCTTGTTCATATACTTTAAATAAAGTAATAAAGTAACTAATAACTGTAAGACTGAAATGATTAACAATAACACTTATTAACCATGTCATAGGTGAGGTTTGTGTGCCAACCCCACCATCCATAATAAAAGAGAGATGTTTAGACATTCAAGCCAATTTGGACTAAAAGATGTTCATGGCTAATTTAAAAACATGAAGACATATCAAGCTAATTAGCAGTTTAAGAGCAACAAGCCTGTGCTATTTGTACCTAAATGTAATAATTTTATGCACAATTTGTGATTTATATTTTTTTGCACACCCTCTGGATCTTTATGCATACCCCTGGTTTACGCTCATTCCCTGTCTTGAGAATAGTAGATCTAAGGAATTAATTTACTATTTCTCTTTTATCTCCGCTCTCCATGCGAGAGATCACATTTCTTCACTTGCTAAAGAGAGGGACCCTCCGTATCTCTTCGTTATCCTCCAGATATGTCACCCCTAACCTTTTTCTGGGTGTTCCTATAGCTATTTCCTCCTACCAAAGCTTTGGCTTATCTTCTGAACATCACCCAAACCCCCCTTGTCCTATTTTTTTCTCCATTACTTTCCTTCTTTTTCTGTTCTCTGCAAAGTGAACCCCCCCCCTTGCCCCCCGCCACCCTCCTCTTTCTATAACACAAAGGAGACCCCCTCTTCACCTCCCACACCTCAGCCTCTTATCGCACCTCTACCATTCGCCACCCTGTCCTCCCTCTCACCGAATGGTTTTGTAACCAGACCCTCAAATCTCAACACATCACTTCAGCTACCGACTACCTACCCCAACCCCTCTTTTTCTGTTTGTCTCACACTTCACTCTCTTTCGCTTTCCCTCCTTTTCATCTCGATCTCTTCCCTATTTCAATAGCTGATTCTTGTTGCCCTCCATCACATCACCGTCACCCAATTTTCACATAAACCCTCCTTCCAAATCCAGCAAAGAGCATGTCCGGTAAATTCAGGGCTTTTGAGTGGGAGTGCAGATTGAGCTCCAGCCGCAGGAGGCCCATGTGTTGATAAATCTAAATCAAGGCTGACAAATGACTTGTGCCGAGTGGGCTGGAGACATTGGGACGGGGGCACCGGGGGGAAAACAGAAATGTTTACACTCTAACACAGGCTGATGATGTCCCCTGGTACTTGCCAAGCGTTGGGATAATTTCACTCTGGCAAAAATACCTGTGGGAACAGTGCAGAGCTGCCTCTTAGGGTGACTTCCAGCCAATCAGTGGCGACGAGGGAGCACGCTAGGATGTTAATTATGGCAATGATTTCCTGTGAGGAGCAGGCTGTTTGATTTGTGTGTGTATTTGCATGTGTGTGTCTGTGTGTGTCTACCTACAGCATATATATGCTACATCATAGCAGAGGGAGAGTTCAGCTTCAATCAGCGCCTCCTTGTCTCAGACAGATCAAATAAGCTGCACTGCACAAATCCTCACAATGATGACTCAGTTTCTGTTACTTTGACCATAATCTTCAGTTCTACTGCCCTCTTACTGTAATGATATCACTGGCATAAATGTAAAGGAGCATCTTCTTGATGATCCAAACTATGCCTGGACTCTATTCTGAGGACATCAAAACACATCACATCACATACATCCAATTTTCACTTTTCTCCTTTTTGTCCCCAAGGATCATTACTTTAAAAGAATACAATTGGGATCTGGTTACTATAGTAACAGAAAAGCTCACTTTGCCTTCAAAGCTTATCCACGAACAGAGAAAAACAGGCTTTTAATTATCACCAGAAAATTAAGATTGTGTGCATGTATGTGCTCATACACACATTCAAATAGACAATACGCCTGACTGTAAGTTAAGTCAACTGGTTAAGCTAACTATATTATGTGTCCATACTGTTTACTGTTTACACCACATGCTTGTAACTGTGTATTTCACCCCGCATAAAATTTACATTGTGTAAAATACATGGTGTGTGACATAAAAAAACAAACGTTTACTTTTGTGTAAGGCAGCTTGATGTCATGTCCTGTATTCATGTCTTTCATGACAGATTAAAGACCAGCCCTGTACAGTTTAGCTAAGTGCATATACTGACATTACACATCACATTTCCCCATGGTTGGCCTTCACCAGCCATCCTTCACATTTTCTAACAAACTCTTTGTTTAAAAAGCATTTGAAAGCCTCTTTTCCATCAGCATTTGTGCTGCTTCGGTGTATAATGATTTATAGGTCAGTGGCATATTTGTGAGCATTTTTAATAATTGTTAGGTAGATATACAAATCATGTGATGGGTCATTCTTTGACTTAAAAAATTATTTTCTTGTACTTTTATGAATATATATGCAAATCTTTTTTTTAAAACCAGATTTCATTTCCTGTCATATATCTGGGCTATGTAAGGAGGAAGTACAGTGGTGCCATGCAGTAAGACAATATCACAATGGAAATTAACGCTGCATTACCTACCGCCAGTCTCTGTTTGCCCTGTAACCATCATGGACGTACAGTTTTCCTGGATTAAATCTGTGACTGATGATTATGAGGCCAAATCTGAAGTCATACATGTTTTGTCTTTTACCCTCGTTGGACATGGGAGAAAGAGAAAAGGGTAAGTTTAACTGATTCCAGATATTTGTGAGTGATATACTGTGTGTTCCATTTTGACTGTTTTGACTCTAAGAATAAAGACCGCAATTTTTGACTTGACTTTGTCCTATGTACCATTACAGCAACCTGCTATTCTATTCTAGTCTTCAAATGATAAATAAGGGCCATTCCATCACTAAACTATACAATAGCCTAGATTTACCCATGGTCCATTGGGCTCAGAGAAAGAGTGAGTGATTATTCTCTGTGAGACAACAGACGCTGTGCCTTGGACTCTAAATGATTCCATAAAGAGACAGGTATTACCAGTGCGGCAGCATGGTAATTCATTTCAGAGACAAGTGGCTCTGAGATACACTCAGAAATATACACGGCCAGCAATCAAATGGTATGTGCATTTGCTTATGTGTGTGTGTGTGTCTGAAGCTGTTCATGCACAATACATACAACACAATACATGCTCAAGTTACATTTGAAGAATTACTGTATTTCCTACTGTATTAACACATTTGTCTTCAAGTGAGGCAGGTTCAGCTGGGAGATCAAATGTGAGTGTTGCTGCAGTCTTGACTCTCATAATATCTTTGGATTCCTAGAAAAAAAGGGCTATTTAAATGTGTGGTTGCATGATCGTGTACTGTGTGTGCACTTTTATGTGTGTGCTTTTGCAATAGTAGATTTGGGGTTATGAAAAGTCTTAGGTCTGACGTTCAAGCAGAAAATCTGATGTAAAATCTCTTCACATGCTAAAAGCTTGTTAAATTCCCCATCAACCTTTCTCCTGTATACCTCTGTTCATCCAAGGTAAACATGTTCTGTTAGCATTTTCTCATAATGACCATGACCTTGCAAAGGTAAGCACTAGTGAATTCCTTTAACCATAATGCCATTGGATGTGAATACACTAATATCAAGACTTTTAAATGTAAAATGTAACAAGTGTTAAATTAATTCTATTAAGAGTGAAGATCTGCACCAATGTCCAGCTGCGCAAACAGCTGAGATTATTATAAAGAAAATGCAGACCCCGATTTCCAAGCTGGTCCATGTGCTCATGTTATATTAAAGTTGTTAACTGAGTGGTTTGAGAGGAGAAAGGCAGGTTCTATGGCTGTTATATTTCATTCAAATTAAAATCCATGACGCATATAAACTGACGCATGGATTGACACAATGGATCTGAGAGTATCAAGTATCAAATCTCTTTCAGCATGCATACAAGGTGATTGGATCCCAAAGCCTCCATTGTGTGTCAGCCAGTCAGACAAACTTCTCTTAGTGCCTGTCTAGAGAGAAAACACACATGGTCTCCTTCAGCTATCACAGGCTAATCTCTGGCTGGTATCATTAGCAAAGAATTACACAAAATACTGTAATTACCAAATATTGTTACATTTCTGCTTCCTCTTCCTCCTCATGTCCTCTCTTTCTGTCTCCACCTCTCTCTCTGTCTTTCAGTCTTCTGGAAGTCAGATGATGTTCAAACACCAATATATTTAAATTAATATCCACCCCAGTTAAGCAAGTGTAGGCAGCGTCCACTCCGTGTTCAACCCAGATTGGGAGGAGGGTCAGGAAGAATGTTTTCCCATTCAGATAGATCACAGATTGACAACACTTTTTGTGTTGTGAGCCTTTATAACCAAACAATGCCTACTTGTCATGATTCCTGCCTTGGTCCTGTTTTTGTTGTCTCTGCCTTCACTCCTATTTTCACTTCCTCAGGCTCCTGCATTTCTCTGGGATTTTCTAGTCCCTGCCATTCTCTATCCAGCCACCAGACACCCCTGGACCTTCACTCCAATCCCCAACACCTGACCTTCACCTGCCTACTCACACACCTGTTACCCTATTTTCCTAGTCTGCATTCATACCAGTCAGTTACACCTGCTCTCTGCCAGATTGTGTGTTATTCTTCATGCTGTTCATGTTGTGGACTCCTGTTCTTGCCAACCTGCCTGTTACTTGCTCTGTTGTTGTTCCTTTAACCTAAAGCTGTTCCTGTACTTGCCCCTGATGCTCCACACAGTGTCGTGACACCTATTTGTGAATCCTCGTTACAGGTTGCAATTGTCTTTGAGGTGTGAACAATTCTATCAGAGAGTGATTCTCCTTCCCAGATTGTTTTGATTTAAATCGTTTTTAGAGCTCAGAGGTCGTACAACTCTCCACAGGTGCAGCAGATTTTTGGCTCAAAGTGTCTGACTCATAGGCCAACCATGAACAAGAGACTTAAGGATATTGGAGATTAGTTTGTACTTAAATGGACGGATATAAGGCTCATGTTACTAACACCAGTAGATGCTGTCGTGAAGCTGTTTTTAGCCCATTTATAAGACTTTATCAAAACAGCTAGATAGTTACATGTTTTCACAACTAACAGGAACGATGGCCAAAAAACCCTGGGTGAAAAAAATATAATTTTCCCTTAATAGCTTTGAGTGGGCCAGTGGTTCAGCGTTTCCATTATTTCCAACAAACCATCTGCTGCAAGCTCACACCCACCACAAATGTAAATCTGAGTTAAAGATTCAAGGCAGAGGCCCACTAAAAAGCTGTTAGCTAAACTTTGTAATTACTGCACTGATGTTGCTATCAGATCTTCTATCACACATATGAAAGCTGGAGGTGTTCTAAGAAACCTGGGACTATAACAAATATCAAAGGGTGTATCATAATTGAAAATAAAAAATAGGCATAAAGTGCCATGAAGCAGCATCTTGGTTGGATGAAAATGGTTCGAGGCTCTTCTGGTGTGCGGCGTGGAGAACTTAAAACCTCTGGTTGTTTGTCTGTATTTTGTGATTGTTTGATAGATCTCGCTCTGGCTAAAAAAAAACTCATAAAAAGAAGAAAAAAAATAAACCGATAAAGTTTAAATAAAATTCCTCTGAAGTTCCATATCAAGCCATCCAATGTCACTGTGGTGCAGGAAACTTCACAGATACCGCTCTCGTTCAATGCAGGGGTTAAGATGCAAATGAAGCCATAGTGTGAGGCTCCAAACACAGGCTGGCAGCAGGGCTCATCTTAAAAAACACATACAGCAAACACACAGGTCCTGACTCATGGTGAAAGCAAAAGCTGACTTTCTTTTCCACATTATTCAACCTTTTTTGCTTCTATCACTCACTCTGTCTCCCACTCTTATTTGCCTTCCTCTTCCCCATCCTATCAACTGCAGGCATTTAGTCTGTGTGGAATCTTGCTGCAGTACTCTCTCAGAATGCTAATATGCTGGGCTGATGTGGGTCAGGACTTAATCCTGTAGAAATGATTATCGCTGCACGACTGGAACTTCTCCTGTAGGATATCATTAGCATTCTGTACTTTTCCACTGCACTGCACTAACATTCCCACCACATCATTCCAGAAAACCTGGAACAATCAGAATGAAATGTATATGTTGTAGCGCCCTACTGGGAAATCTTCTTTCCCTTTGAGTATTCATTGTATAAATGTTTAAATATGCATGTGTTCATATGTGCATGTATGCTACATACAGCATGCATATCTGTATGTTAAAAAATCAGGCAAAATGCACTTGATGGCCTCCACAGATAAAAATGATTATGATACTAAATTACTGGATGCGGATGAAGGCAGGATGGAGCTGTGTGCATCTTTGGAGGTGAGACTGTCAAGTAAGCATGATCAAGGTCAAAGTATATGGAGAGAAAAGAGTATTAGTGTCATTAGCATTCTAAGTTTATAAATCTAAACGTTCGTTGTCCTTTTAAACGTCTGAAATATATGTAATTTGTTTCCTTTTTTCACAGATAGTTGAGTGTGTGCACAGATCACCTGTCTCATGCGGACTGTTTTTTTTTCTTTATATGGAATGTTCTGGTGTCATGTGGCTTTAATTTTGCCAACTTCAAATTCACTGATTGTACTGCTTTTGTCACATCAAGCATGTAGAGGCTGGATCTCTTTCCTGATCCCTACAAACAATGCTAATCAACTGTCTCATCAATTGAAATTGTGTTTTAACATTATCTTATGGCTAAATAGTAAAGGACAGGACTACTTTCTTTTCACAGAGTATCACAGAGAGCAAGCAGCTACAGCTAGGGGGCAGACTTCTTCATCTGTGGCAGGACATCCAGGTTGCTCCTCTGCAGTGAGTACAAGCTGAGCGATCACTTTAATGAAAACATGCATGAGTTTGCATATGAACTATAACCTTAATTTGTCAGGTAACATTACATAATGGTAGTTTAAGTTTGCTGCCCCACGTTTTGCCTTGTCTCACTGTCATGTCACCTCACTGTCATGTCTGAGGTGTTACACACACAACAACAGGGAGGAGACTCCAGGGACAGTCCTACAACACACTAGAGCAACTACTGTATATATACACGACCTGACATGGAAATGCCTAAGGATCCTGTGGAGAAGGATGTGTAGGAAAATGGGTCGACAGACAATCCATCAAACGACAACAATTATTCTCAAATTAGGCATGGCAGTGTGTGTGCCTGTTTGCATGCATGTGTGTGCTTCCTAGTGTGTTCACCAGCGTGTGCACTTAAGCCAAGCTACCTGCAGAGCATGGGGAATCTGGGTAATGGAAAAGTTATGTTTGAACGGCCACATAAATGAAGGAAGAGGGAGCCTGATACAGGGTCTGCAGAGCTGATGCAGTGCCCATATACACGGTAAAAAAAAAAGCTGTATTATCAATGCTTTCACTAACCAGCCACTGAACATTAACTATAGTCATAAAGCCAGGCCTATAGCATATTAAAAAATATGCTTACTCTTAAATTACTTTCAATATAAATATCACTCACCAGGGAGCAAGGTGTATGGAGGGAATGAAACAATTTATTTTTAATACTCAAAGGGAAAGTAACAAAAGAAAACATAGAGATTAACAAATCCAAGTTAATTTCACTGCTGAACTTTGCAGCAGCACAGTGAATAACACTACGGATATGTCTGCCTCAGATGAGGGTTGTAAATAATAATGTATGTATGAGGACTACTTACTTGCCACTTTGGCTTCAGTGAAAATTTGTTTTCACATATTTACTCTGGGACTGGGAATCGCGCGAGAGAGAGAGAGAGAGCGATAGAAAGAGAGAGATAAACTGAAAGGGTGATAGAGTTGGAGAACATATAGGCAAGAGTCCCAAACCAATGAGCAGCAAAGATTGTGATGAAGAGGAGCACCATGACAGAGTGAGAGCGACAGATTACTTGTGAAACACGGTGTGATCTGGAGGCCTGCGCTACTCAAGAGAATAAGCGATTAGGTCAGAGGAGTCTTTGTAAACTTGGCTACACTTGCACATATGTAAAAGGTGATTCATTTTCTCATTTTCCAGTTGAGGACAAAGAGTTGTAATGGCCCTCTTTGGCTGAACTTCGCAATGGAGCCCACTTTAGCCCCACATTATGCTCCACTTGATCCACAGCTGTTCTCAGTCTGCCTCACTCTTAAAGGTCACACAGGAAACTGCCAACAGGCAAAAGGTCATGTTATCTCTAATAGGGGAGTGCATGCGATTAGAAAAGCCACTGAGTAGAAGAAAATTTAAGTAAGAAGAAGCGAGACGAAGAGAGACGGAGATTAATACAGAAGTAAATCAGTAGAGTGAGCTTGCCAGTTACGGTCTGTCTAGCCAAATATAGAAAATACCATGCTTATATCATGATACTTCAAATGGGTCCATAAGTAGAAAAAGGCTTTGAGACAAAGAACGTTGAAATACTCAAATGATACTTTTCATATCTAAATACAAGGGTTATAACTTTGATTTTACTGATTTACACACTAATATGTTTTTAAAAAAAATGACCAGATAAGTATCAACTGATTTTCAACAAGATTTGCAAGGAGTTATATTAAACTCGGTTACAACGGTTATTTCAAACAGGGCTGCAAACTATGCACCTGTATCTGTAAGTAAAAAAATAAGTAAATAACTAAAAACAACAAATAATGTTCCAACATTGTAATCAGTACTTTTAAATCCCATGTTCACAGAGATTTTGCAGATTTTTTTTTTTTTTTTTTTGAAACCAAAACTAAAAATAATAAATCTATAATGCCATACAATGTCAACAGACAAAAATGTGGAGGATTAAAGCGAAGAGTCAAATTCAAACAACTCTGGCGGCCGTTGGACGTGCAGAGTCTACACAACAGGCAGGTTCTGGTGCCAGCAGGCAGCGATGGACAGATGGTGAGAGCTCTGCAGGAATTTAAAAACACCTCCTCTGAGTGTTGAGATAGACAATGACAGGAACTTGAGGTGAGGGTAAGAGAGGAGAGATGACAGGCCAGGTAGATTCACGTACAGTATGTGACGATGTCTTATGGTCAACATTAGACCTGGAGAAATGCCTTAAAATTCACTAACTGGCAAAAAAGTTCTCCTAATTAAATAACAAAACAGTTTATGTATTAGTTCCTTCCAAAATGATTTATTTAGCTATTCTCTTTCTTATCTGCCACTGCCATGGTTAGGATTTGGTTACATTTCGGCAACTAAAACTACTTGCTTCTGTAAGTGTTGCCTTCATGGTTAAAAGTTGACCATTGATAGGATATGAGACACAAACCAGAGTCTCAAGGTTCAAAGTAACATGCTTTACAGTAAACATCACATTTCCTCTGTGCTGGCTGGATTACATTCAGAGGACATGTTTTAAAAAAAATAATAATAAATGAAGCGTTAGATTTATCGATGGCAGCTGAGTCTTGAGAAGGTGGTTGAGGTGGATGCTGGGTCTACCAAGCACACGACTGTCACACCAGAGACTGGAGATCAAATCCAACAGTTCTGCCTGTGGTTAGGTTTAGGCAACAAAAGCACTTTGGTCTAAATAAGGGAAAGATGGCGGTTTTGGTTAAATTCAACTAAACATGCTTTGTTTGAAGTCACTGTGAACTATTTCTGTATGAAACCAGATCACAATCTTTCCCTGTTGGTGTCTAAACATCACTAAAAAAAAGTTTAATAACGCCATGGTCACTGTAAGTGAAAACTGGACGATCGGATGCTCAGTATCAACATATTTGCACCTTGAAATAGCATATCCTCATTACATTAACCTAATCCAGTCACAATTATGTGTCCTACAAAATGAGTTTGCCGTTGCAAATTAGTTGTTTATAAACATTATTTGTAGGAGACAGGGTTGATTTTTTGTTGACGACAGTATCCTAATTGTACAGAATAGCACGTAACTTTAATGTATGAGCAAAAATCTCCCACTTAAAGACACTGTTTCTAAACTCTCCCTGACAGTAACAGCTTATCACGATCAAAGCTGTTTATAGAGTTTTCTTACATAACACTGTGTGATGCAGCACTTGGGCTAAGGGTCTACTCGGGATACTAAATAGAGCACTTTCTGTTTTGGGTTGAATCAGGCATCATAATTGTAAGCACCAAACAGCACAAGCATCTCTCCACTGTGCTCCTGAAACACACATGCTGTTAGAAAGACAATTCAGATAAGGCTGCAGACATAGCTGTTACAGAACAGTTCCCTAGTTGCATTATTAGCAGGATTGATGCACATGTAATACTCATTAGATTCAGCCTAATATTGAGATTGAATGCCAAATTGTGTCAGGTTTTACGTTTGAAAACAGTTTAATTTGACATATTCAATTGAGTCACTGCATTCAGTGCTGCCAAGCACAGCTATCAGCCTCTGCTTTCCAGTATCCTATGACCAGTCATAAAAGGAATTAGTTCTTTTTTTCATGATAGAATTAACAAGAAACAATGATTCATTTCAGCTTAGCAGCTGGATAACTACTTGCAAAAAAGCATCATGAAAAGGGGCTGGTCCTTGATAAACAGGCTAAATAAGCATGTCTGTCTAAGTCTGTATGGATGGAGGTTGCTGATGCTGTATGAATCTCTAAATGTAACTGAGAGAGGGAAAGTTTGAGAAAGAGAAAACCGGTTTCAAAGCACAGGACTGTAGATGTTATTGGTAGAACTGAAACTTATCAAAAATGTGACTGGTTTGGTAGATTTTGTGGACGTACCTCATTTAGTTGAAAAGAGGCAATAAAAATAAAAGAGATCTTGGTTAAGAGATAATTAGGAAGCTTGCCCCCATTGTCACAGTCTGTAGCCTGAAACATAAAAATGAGATAAGAGCACAGAGAGGCAGAAGCCAAGGCAGTGTGAAAGCTGGCTTTTATCAAAACCAATCCATACTCCTAATCTTGCATACACACTGAGTCACCAAGATCAATGTTGGCTCAGTATGAGCCAGTTAACAAGTTAAGTGGTTATTAATGACAGTAAGTACGTGTTATTGTGACATGTGGCCAGTGTTATTGGCCTACAGGGATGGCAGGGACTAAAGGAGTTAAAGGATAGATTGTGATTTTAATATCGTACTCACATATGTTGATTGGCTACTGAATTTGCTGGATTGGTATTGGCACCAGCATTGACCTTATTTAGTGGATTGGGATTGGCCAGACTGTAATGACCAGATAGGAAACGCTTTCTTTGTGGCGTCATAGTGGCCTTGTGGTTAAGTCGCATACTATAACAGCAAGAACTCCAGTTGCTACTTGTTACATGTTGAACCCATTTCTCTCTCCCCATCTCTCCTGTCTATCACCTGTCATGGGCAGCTGGCAAATAAAGACAAAAATGCCTAAATACCTAGAAAATCTTTTAAAAAAGTCAATGTCATTTTAAAATTTCCACTTCACCTTGCATTGAGTCAGTCGGTAATGCCTTGCCTCATGCCGCTTTACTGTTCGTGATGACGTTGGATTGATTGGCAGAGTTGAGGTATGAGAGAAGAAGTTTGTTCTGTTGCTGTCATTTTTCTTTCTCTCTATAGTGGCAATGAAACAAAACCTTCTTAATGTTCCTCTCTCAAACTCCATAGTAAAGACATACATTCCAACATTCAGATGAAACTAACGTCAGGCTTAAGCTGTCTGGTTCTCTTGTTTTCCTACACTGTTCAGTTAAACACATCCTAGCAATCACATATATGTTTGTTGTTTTACATACAACACCATGAATGAACCCACGCTCGACTGCCGAGATCAAAATACCCACGTGATTTGGAACTTGGCTTAACTTAAAATGCATTTTTGGAATCATGGTTTTTGTCCCCCATTTTCATTTTAGTCTCGCTATGGAGGGGCGACTTCAAGACCAGCAACAATGGGCAGAGTGATGACATAAACTGCGTGGTGAAAATTTAGTGCTGTGTGGCGAGTTCGCAACACACACACACAAGCATATGCACGTATTCCATTACTGTCAATGTTAAGCAGAAACCTTGAAATCTCCTCCAAATCAATATTAAGGAATTATCAAAAATTACAGTGAAAAAAACAAATTGGTGTAATGGGCTGTGAATGGATTGTTTTGGTTTAGCTTTGGTCACTTGCCTCGATAAAACAAATGCAAGCTGTGAGTAAAGTGGAAAACACAAAACGCTGAAACTGAAGAGAAAAGGTCTGCAATCTGTAATGACATGTGCTCAACTATATATATGCAACAGAGAGAGCGCACCCACTCACAAACAGAAAAACACACACAATCCCAGCTGCACGCTTATTACCAGTAACCCAAGGAGGGCTTTTTCTTTTGTTTCAAAGGGGGTAATTATTACCATTGAGGGTAGTTATTAAGGAAAGTAAAGCTGGTACTTAAAATGCCTATTCTTCCATTGTTTAATACTAATAACACATTTCAGGGGATGAAGAGAGTAGTTAAGGGAGGAAGGAAAGAAGAGGGGAGGAGAAAAGAGCAGAAAAGAGGGAAGAAATTGCAAGGAGAGGCTAAAATAGCTAAAAGGAAATGAGGGTTTCTTACATCCTTCCACTGGATAAATTACAGTTAAAAAAAGGTTGATCTGTTTTTTTGTTTCAAATTTACTACAATTTCACTTTCATCCTAAGCAGTGTCCTGAGCAGTACTGAGAATAACAACCAATATCAAACAAAAACAACAGCTGATTGCAGCCGACTATACTCTCCCTCAAGCATCACCCCAGGGTTGCACGGCTGCTATTCTTGAGAACAGAGTCAGCAGCAGTCATTCATAGTCAATTCAATAATGTTTATGGTAATGACAAAATTGAAGATAATTATCCACCTAAAACTGTGTGTTTATTCATGAAATTATGCAGATAAGCACAAAACCACCTCTATACTGCTTCTGCTGTCACTGTGCTCTGCAGTATATGTTTACACGCACTGTGCAACGTTTGGCGGCCCTGTGGAGTTACAGAGAGGGATAGAGCGAGACTGACAGAGAAACGGCGTGGTGGAGTGAAAGGGAAACAAGAAAGACAGAGATAGGGAAACTCCATTAACCCACTTGTAAATGAGTCGCAACTATTTACCCCACGCTGGGCTTCTTGAAATACTGACTGTGTTCAGGATGTAGATTGCAGATGGCAATTAAAGATGAACAGCGCACAGACACAGACTAGAGAGTTGTGCACTGACGTAAGCTTGCATACACGCTCCCTAAGGCAGCAGTTTGGTGCAGATCTACTGATCTCCATAGCAACATTCACTGCCGTGGGCGACGGTGACATCATGAAGATTGATTGTCATAAAAAAATCAACAGTACAGCAGAAAGAGGGCAACATTAATATAGGTCTTAGCTAAAGTGCAACGGTGCTCCTCTCTGCTGGGTGAAGTCGTGGCCTCCAGATGGGGGGTCTTCTTTGGTTAATGAAGAACAGACATGTGTGAGGGGCCTCAGCTAGTCCCCAAATACTTGTCACCAGTGAGGATGAAGTCATGGCTTATGTAACACGGAGAAAGATAGAGAGCTACTGTAGATAGCTCTCTAGGGTTCAAATGATCCGCGTGGTCCCTCTCCTCTCCTTTGTTTATCTTCCCTCCTCCTCTGTTTCTCTCCTCTTTCTCCTTATCTTTTCCTGTCTGATCGCCTCCTCTCAACCCTCCTTTCTTGTCTCCCTGTCTTTCTGCTTGCTCCTTTACCCTTCACTCAGCACCAAAGCTTGGTGCAGCTCGGTGTCTAACTCCAGAGTCCAGATACAGCCACTCGCCTGTTGGAAACATCAGAGCCCTGAAGTTTGGAAGTTCTGTCTTGCCTTATTTTTTCCTTTCTCCACCCTGCCTAGTTTTTTTGGCACTTGTTTTTCTTCATTTTTCTGTTACGTAAGACAGACAGAAGTAGAGCAAGCTTCAAAGTGAATGGCAAAGCCATCTTTTCCCCTGCTCGCTTTGCTGTTCATGCATGTCATTCCAGTGCCAGCTCCCTCCCCCCCTTCCCTCTCTCTCTAGCCCTCTCTTTCTTTTCTCACTTCTCCATCCTTCCCTTCTTATTACTGTCCATCCATCTCAAACTGCCAAATGGCTCAATTACTCAATTTTCACTGCATGTAGCTCTATGTATGCAGTCTGTATGTCAAGTTGTTCTTTTAGATGATATCCCCTGACCTTGTTGTTGCCACCCTGACCAAACAGAGTCAGCTGTGACTGAGCAGGAAGAGGATGAAATGGCAGTTTCTGGAAGCAGAAAACCTCTGAAAAGGAGACAGATCTCATTATGTCTACTTCTTGCTCCTGTCTGCCCTTGTTGTATCAAATACAAAGTGATGCAGGGATGACTGGGGCGCTCCTTCTCTTTGATTACCTGTCAGTGAGTCTGAGCATCAGAGCAAGACAAGGTAAAAGCTACCATTACCTAAATCATTTCTCTTTAAAGACATCCCTTGGCTTAAAAGGTGGAGAAACTCTTATTTGTGACTGATTTAACACAACTGCTCAAGACCTCCTGAATAATGGTTATGTTAATACCAGCAAACACACAGAGACACGCATGCACAAACACATGACTGACATAGCTGAATACACACACTGACAGAAAGCATAAAGTTGAGCTCAGGACAGAGAGAGACAAAGCAGATCTGTTGTCCCTGTTGAGGGCAGATGTCATGGACGTGACACACCAAGCGGAAAGTGCTGACAAAAACTAACTGTGTCACCGCACGTCGCCACACATATTCTAAGTAGCACATGAACAGCTGCATGCATAATCTTCATGTATCTGACAGGAAATAACAAAATTAGTAGCTGGTGTTTTCCATCTCAAAAAGCATTACAGACAAACAAACGCAAAACATCACCTTTCACATCAAGTCAAGTCTTGCAAGAGCCATACACGCTTACAAATTACATATTGAGATTCACACATTGGTTGGTTAGCTGTACCTGGAGAGGGAGTGGCCTACGGCTATAAAAGGGTTTCTTTCCTAGAAGTATTTTTTTCCTTTTTGTTGTTGTTGCTGAGCAGCCAGAACGCCTTCCAGATGACCTTGACTTTAGATTAGTTTGCTTTTGTGTTATTTTCCTTTACTTCTACCACCCAAACTGCAATCACTGATGCCTAACATTCCCATATTTCATTATGAGTTGTTATGTTTAGTGTAATAAATACCTTTTTCACCTTTCATTAGTGTGTGGACTCTCTCATTTGTTACAAGTCCTGTGCCAGGTTTGTAACAAATGGGGGCTCGTCTGGGATCAAAGGATCTCTGGTATAGTATTTGATAGCTGCTAGTGCTTAGTATACCACTAGGGGTTTATGTAAATCCTCAGGGATTGTCTACTGTGGTGAGTACAGAGATAGTGACTGTGTTATTGTTTTCTGTGTATCTTTGTAGCTGTAGCCTAAAGCAAGTATTAGCATTGGGGAGAGTCCCACACACTGTGAAAGGGTGGTTTAAGTGTTTTCAGTTTTGTGTGGATTGAGGTTCAGGTTTTGACCATACCAGTAGCTTGGTGGATACCTGCCTGAGAAACTGTTTTTTCTTTGTGTTTGCATCTGATCTGGTGTGATTTATATATAGTTAGTGGATGTCCTTTTCTGATAGGCATTAGAAACGACATCCATTTGACTCGATGTTTGCTGTTTTAGTTTGTTGTTTTTGTTCATTAGTGTGGCCAGAGAATTCTGCTGAGGATACACCTCCATGACTGTCCAGGTGGGTCGCCAGCATGTCGGTTGAGTGGCCAAGTAATTTGGCTCATCTGTGTTTGCATGAGGACTAGGGTTGAGTCAGTCGGCTAGTTCTCGCGGTTCGGTAGAGAGCCAGGGGAGTGGATGTTCCACACTGTGGCTGTTACTTTGGGTTGGGGGTACACTTTTGTAGTCAGTGTCTTTAATTGGCAGGTTAGCCTAGTGTTTGCATTGTAGCCTTGGGTTTTCATGACAAGGTACATTTTTTTGGGTGTTGTGCTTTCTGGGTTACCGGTAAGTGTGGTTTGGCTACTGGTGCTTTGGTGATCATGTCTGAGTGAGAGTCTGCTACATGCCTCCACTAAGGATCAGTTGCTACAAGTGGCAGAGCATTTTGAAATCGAAATCCCGAGTCAGGGACATAAAGACTGTATTTTGGGTGTATTCAAGGAAAGCTTGATTCAATTGGGGGTTTTATCCGCTGTGGTAAAGGGCACTGACACTCACATATGACTTCTCAGTAAGATCCTTGATCCCTCAAAAGTTAGTTTTGGAACCTTGTGGGGGCAGCTCTTCAAATTTTGATGTCAGCAAAGATACATTTTTCTTGTTTGAAAGGGTGGCTAAAACACAGATCCTGCTGCTACAAGGGAAGACTTTTTTGTGTTGTGGTTGTTGTTGGGAAGGCTACTGGGAAGGCTCAAGAAGCTTATCCTGTAACAGACAGTGAAAAGTATCTCAAGGTGTTTTAAAAGCATATGAACTAGTACCTGTGTCATAAATTCAGGGGTGTAAAGAAATATGATAAAAAGACTATGTAGAGTTTGGGCATGAGCTGTCCACTCTTTTTGGTTGATGGCAGCTGGCCTCTGACGACTTTATGTGAGTTATGTGCGGTAATCTTGTCGGAGCTTTAAAGAAACTCTTTCTGAGCATATGGCTTCCTATCTGAGTGAGTGAAAGGCAAAATCTTTGAGTGAAGCAGCTGTCATAGCAGACGAGTGTGCCTTGACTCATAAAGTATGCGGGGACTATGGCCACAGAGCTAGCGCTGTTGGTGGTCATCAGAAAGGATACGGGAGTGAGCTTCCTTCTTACAAGTCAGGCAACAGTGGTGGCAAGCTGGATTTAGGTCGGACTTCTAACTATTACCTTGGTAAGGGTCATTGGAAAGCTGAGTGTCCAATGCTGAAATCAAAGCATCAAAGCACAGGTCCCAACCAGGCAACCACCCTGTAAAACCTGTAGCCCTTTCTGCTTCGGCACGATTGTGTGAGAACGCTGAGGCTTTTGCTGCAGTTCAACAACACAAAGTGAGCCGCAGTGGCTGTTCACAGTTCCTTGTCTGCCAAAGGAAAATCTGTGCCCTCTCCTGGGGAATCACCTGTGCTCTCCTCCTCTAAGGGTGGAACAAAATATTGATAGAGGAATATAGTGTATTGCTTCCTCTTGTGATAGGTCATCAATACAATAGCGCTAAATATCATTGTTTTTACTAAAACACGCAGGTGCTTTAAACAGATTACCCTGTCAGTTTGACTTACTAGAGTCACTACTTCATGACTCCTCATGGTGTTGCCTATCAAATGAATGAGTGTAAAATTGCAGAAAAGATAAATCTCATAGACAGAAAATGGTGGAGAGCCGGGGAAAACAAGTGAGGGACGCACCATCATCTTTCAAATCAAGTGTGGTCCCAATTCATGGCAGAAGTGATACAGGGGGCTTCAGAGGAATGGAGCCTTGCTGAAAAAGACCCAGTAGTCTTTACTGACAACACATCGAATATAACTGTGGCTGTTGAGCTGACTGGATATCAACACGTTTTGTGCATGTACTGAACCTCACATCATGTGAAACAGACAGCTGTTGCGCGACTGCTTGCCAAAGTTCGGAGGATTTCCAGCTTCTGCCATAGACTTCCACATGTGCGTCCACATAGCTGCGGACGCACTGAAGAGAAACCAGAGAGTGCTGGACCTTCCACAACACAAGCTCATAACAGATGTTGTTTTACAATGGAACAGCGCTTATGAGATGCTCTCCTGGTTTCTCGAGCAGCAGCTCGCCATCTGTGCTGTCCTTTTATCTCCTGAGGTAAATTGTTTATTGCACATTGTTTCTGACAAAGAGTATAAAAATCTATATGTAGCCTATGTATTTGATTTGTTTGTATATCATACATTCAATTTCAATGAGGTTGTGAGTGATGTAGCCTAAAACGTAGTGAGTGCCATCCTCTGTTTTGCATTAAAGCTTAGGTAAGTTGACTTTTAATATTGACTTGGTTGTTAATTATATAAAATATAAATTTAATGTATTTTGTTCAAGTCATAATAAAAAAAAAATCAACATATCTAAACTTTAATTCACGAACAGATCAGAAATTCATATTTTAGACTAGATCATTCAGAATATATACATTAAATCAATGTTTTTAATGAAAGTGCCATTCTTCTCTATTCTCTGACTAAAGGTGAGAAAGAGTGTCGCTGACTGAGACAGACATCTCAAATGTTGAACAGGTGTTGCGAGCCCTCAAGCCAGTGCAGGTGGCAACAAACATCATGTGCGAGGAGAAAAGCCCGACAATTTCAGTCATTGCTCCACCTCTCTGAACTTTTGAGTGACACAATCAGCACCATTGATGATTCTCCTTTTGTCAGAAAAATATAGAGCACCATCTTTAAAGCCTATCAAAGAGATACGACTCTGCAGAGGAGAGAAACTACCTGTACATCTCAGTACAGTGCTGCTGAATGGCATGACACCAGTGAGAATGGGAACAATCCTGCATTCAAAACAAAAAAGAAAAACCTCGCCCGGATGTTCATGAGTTTCACCTCTACCACTGACTGATGACCCCATGGTGGAAGTATCAGGCATAAGGGCAACCTCTGTTTGCCAAGCAAATGTGCCAGGCACAAATGTGTCCTGGGGACTGGTGTAGCTGCAGAAAGAATCTTTTTGACTGCTGGTGACATAATCACCACTCAAAAGAAATACATTTTGCAACTTTTTTTTCCAAAAAAGAACCTACCGAAAAATCTAGCGACTTTTTGCACAAACCTTCCATAGAAGAGCTGCCAGTATTGATCTGCATCTAACTTTGTCTCTGAGTGATCATTTTACTGATAAATATAGCCAAAATCACAAGACAGCCATTATCTTTTACTCATGTGTATGGTGAGTTTAGATGTGCGGAAGTGACTGCTTGTTAACACGTAGTCTTAATGGGCCTTGTTTTAGTCATTATTTCACATTGTTCCGTTGTCTGATAATAAAAACATAAATGAGGACAGCTTTATTGGGAATTCGGCTGTATTGAAATACTGTATATGTGAGCACAGAGAGCAGGAGAGACACAAAAAGATGAAGGGCTGAAACCAGCTGACACTAAGCAGAATGCAAATGACCTTCGACGCAGTCCAACCATATTCTAGGTTTTGACCTGGTCTTGTTCCGCTGTGTGGTTGAGGCAGCCTTTCGGGCCCTCATCTTTATGAGGGGTGGTGTGACGGTCTCTCTCTCGTTCTCTCCAGGAGTGCCAGTGTTAAGAGGTCTGTCAGTGTTCGTTGGCTGCACCTGGAGAGGGGGTGGCCAAAGGATATAAAAGGGCTGCTATCCTAGGAGAATTGTTTGTGTTGTTGTTGCTGAGCAGGAATATCACCTTCCACATGTCCTTCACTTTAGATTAGTTTGCTTTTGTGTTTTTTCCTCCACACAAGTTTTACACCACTGATGCCAAACATTCCCATAGTGCATTATGAGTTGTAATGTTTAGTATTTAGTTGCAAGCCCTGAGCCACACTATGATTCTGTCTTTAAGTGCTAGTATAAAGGTGCAGATATTTACATTATTCAGAACAGGTGATAGTGCCAGAAGACAGTTTTTAATGTGTACAAGTGAAAAGGTTTAGGAAGAACGTGGTGCAAGTAAGATGTAGAAAAGTCTGAATTCTGGATCAAAACAAGCTTTTGACTATTTCAAAGTATTTGTTATATTGGTAACAGCATGTAAACAGGAATACAGCATCATATCTGAGATGTAACTTTTGCATCAGTACCTGTCAAGTTGTAATCTAACCCTTCAAATAAACCCTCATTAAATCTTTCCCCTGCCTCCTGGACTTATGAGTATGCTGGTTCACTTCACAAGGAAGTTGGATTAATTAAATGGGAAACGAGTCAAATATAAGGCAATGCTTTTCAGACTAAATTGGACAGAAATGTGAATGTTTGATAAAAAAAAAAAGTTTGCACTGTCAATGTAAAAGTTTTGCTTTGCTTTGTACTGCTGTTCTTCGCTCTTCTGTCTGTGGGAGAAGAAAAGGCAAAAAAAAAAAAAAAAAAAAAACCTCAATGAATGGGTGAAATCACTGATTCCCTGGGCTGAATGGTGGTCAGACAGCCTCTTCTCACCATGTGCCTCTGCAGCTGATTCAGCTGTTGATAAGGTCTATTAAAACCAACCCTGCTAAACTACAGCTGCTCAGAGACAGCGCCTGACAGTCCGACGTCACTCGGTGCCACTGAGAAAAAATAACCAAGAATCTGGTACGAATCAAGACGGGGTTCATGCCTTTCTTGCATCTTCTTACCAGCCTCACTGGGTGTGGTGAGTAATGTCAAGGCAGCAGTAAACAAGCCTCTTTATGTGATGCACAGTGGGGTGTTGTGTCAGTCTTTATTGCCTGCTATGTGGTCCTGTTTCTGTCTCTCCCTTTGTGTATTTTCTCATTCCCTGCTCCCTTTCCTGTTCGGCATGTGTAGAGGCCGTCTTAGTTCATTTATCATGCTGCAGACTCCTGCTCTCAGCCCCGGACTCCATGATTAATGACGACCGTTCACACACTTAAACATTTAACTTTGTTTCGCTGACACACTAGTCACCACACTGGTCACCGTTGGTTACTTAACGCTGGGTCACCGTGGGACTGCAACCAAACTGAATGCCGACATACACACAGACACACACAGACACAGACACAGACACAGACACACACACAAATAGTTCACCCTATCTGCCGTGTGACCTTTAAGGGCTGGTTTCTCTTTGATTTTTTCCTTCTGTTAGAATATAAATATGTCATTTATCACAAGAAATTAACTACACCGACAAAGCCCAAAGAGCACAGCACAAAGATAAAAATCCTTTGTGGCTCTTGCCCCTTAAAAGATATAGATACATGTACTTGTTCAGTTCTACTCTCAATAGATTTGTTAATGAGTAATGTGATCATCAAAGCACATGATCTTGTCTTTTTAATGGGTTATCTGTCTGATTACCAACCCTGACACAAACTCAAATTCAAACATGTAAGTACACCACTATGACCATGTTTTTACCGATACCTTCACGCATGTCTGAGCTGGAAAAAAAATGTGACAGGGACTGAGGCAAGAGTGAGTGAGAGGAACTGTCGTTCAAGTGAGGAGGGAGTGAAAGAGTATGTGTGTTACAGACTGAAAGAGCAAACGAAAGAGAGAGAGAGAGAGAGAGAGAGCAAGGGTAATTTAGTGAAGTGACTCTGTGTTGACCTTTAGTAACTCTCCAGAGCAATGTCAATTTCAATTTCACCCTTCTCCATGGCAAGGTGACAAGACTGGTGTCACAGCTAGGTGTCCAAGATCAAGAAAGTGTTGTGAAAAGAGGAGAGGAGAGGAGAGGAGAGGAGAGGAGAGGAATGGAGAGGAGAGGAGAGGAGAGAAGAGGAGAGAAGAGAAGATGGCGGCTGTAAGGAGAGATGCGAGGTAAGGGAGAGGACGGAGGGAGAGAGCAAGAACATAGAGAGGCAGAGACAAAGAAAAAAAGTGAGGTTTTTCACCTGCATATCCATAGTTGAAATATCATAAGTCAAACTCCTCACTGCTTCACTATTTTAGCTTTTATGTAACAACATCAGAGTGTCAGTGTCCCATAAGCATAATAAGCCAATCAGTGTAGGTTACCACAGTTTATTCATGAGACTTAGTTGTACCATCAACTCTTGTCTTGTCACTGACTATAAACCATGCTGCTTCTAGTCTGTGGTGCGGCTTATACTCCAGCAGAGACGAGTTATATAAAATCAGATGGAGCATCATGGCTCATGTAATATCTTCTTAAACCGTGCACTGTCAGGGTCTCTGTTTCACCAACTGTCAGATTGTTTGTGGTGAAATCTGCGCATCAAAGTTCATTAAAGTTGATCCCTAGACGAAGCCCCCGCATGGATTCACTTTGCTTGAATGAGTGGATTCACTAATTGCAATGATTAAATTAAAATGAAATAAAACCCTGTCCAGTGGAGGGATGTCTGAAGGAAAGAGTGGGATGCCCACCCTGCCTGTCTATTTTTCTAAGCTTGTCAAAAACATATTGAGAAAACACTGGGAAAATCAGTGCCGTCAGCATCTTCCAGTGTCAGTCTATCACAGATGGCCACCACTGACCGTGTGCGGTGCGAGAACTTGTGCGTGTATGTGTGCAATGGCTGGGTTTGTGCCTCTATGCTGAAATGAAGTAGTTTGAAGAGTCATTTCCCTCTTGCCGCCCTTACCATGCTGATGGGCCCTGCTCTCTGAAATAATGGATTCTAATTCCTTTCCACTAGAGTGCACCCATCTGCTGGCTTTGGGGGACAGTAAAATCCTCTATCAGTTACAATTATCCCACGGTTACTGAGGAGTGCTCCGCAAGCATGTGTGTGACCTACCCATCCCAAGTGTTGTGGGGTTGTGCGAATAACTGTGTGTGTGTGTGTGTGTGTGTGTGTGTGTGTGTGTGTGTGTGTGTGTGTGTATGAAAAACAGGGAGAGCTAGCGAGACAGAGTGGAGTGCTGCGTAAGCATGAGTTGAATCTCTCCACCCTCTGGGACTGCGAATCCATGACAAATCATCCCGAGGGAATCAACACCAAGTCAGTGAGTCTGTGTGTTTTAAATCTGGAGCTATGTGTAATATGTCACAAAAAGTAAGTGTGTGTATTTTCCCTACACATAGACACAAATTCAATCCCCGCAATATGAATCATCCTCCTGTTCTGGAAGAAGTGGAAGTGGACTGCACCAACTCTCCACTGGGGGACAGCAGTAAATCTGGCAAAAGCAAAAGCGGATGGCTACTGACAAAATCCAAGGCACTCTACACAACCTTGATTTTGTCTCCTTTGGAAACCACATAGAAAATGTCAAGTTGTCCAGAAGTAATATTTGCAGGCCTGCTCTCTGCATGCACACATCCCTGGAGACTCCTGAGGCCCTGAAGCTTTGTGGATCTGTGATAAGAGCTACACACACATGCATGCACGCACGCACGCACACATGCACACACACATGCATACACACACACACACTATTAGTTGGTGGTGGAGTTGGGGGTTCAGTATGATCTGTAGCTGTGGGATTTTGGGCCTTCATCAGAAAGGGACACAGGCAGAAACATGCAAGGAGACCTAAGGAAAGCTGGAGAGGGGATACTCTGACAAGACAACCCTTCTCCTAAGACAAACAAACTCCCTCTGATGCTGCCGTCTCTTTACCCCCGTCAATTTTTTCCCTTCTTTTCTCTGACACCCCTTTTGCTTCTGTGACCACTCTGATGCCATCATTTTTTTTTTTGTTTTGTTTTTTTGCTTTCAAATTCACGGACATCTATGTTCTTCTCTCTGCATCATCCACATTGACGTTCCTTTACATCCCAACTGTGTGTTTTCAGTGAGTGATTTTATGTAACATATGTGTTTTATTTATGTCTGCGCGTGTGTCTGGTGCGTAAAGTTGTCTGTGATGGCAGCTGTCTGAGACCTCCACTGGTCGCCGCAGCAGAGGAGATAAAGTAGGTCTGTGTTTCCCGGCACTGCTGCAGATTTATCTCTCTGCTTACGGCTCTGATTTTACTGCCCATCCCCTGGCCTCCACTGGATCCCATCTCTTTCTCTCTCTCCCCAACTGCTTCTCTCTGTACACGTTCTGGCTACTATAAATCTGCCACGTTGCTCCATAAAGCTGCTTAGGGCATGACTCAACAAATATTAAGGAAGAGGAGAATAAATAAATAAAGCTAAATAAAAGAGAAACTCTCATCTGGAGGGAGAGACAACTTTTCGGCACACAAAATGGAGCCCGGCTGTAAAATATTTACCTCAGTGTCTCTGTGCTTTAGACTTTCTGCTGGGAGTCTGTGGAGGCTCACTACATGACATCACATGTCATTTTTCTTTCTCTACTTCTCTCCGTTGCCTGTGAGTCTATTTTTGCGGTAGCAGTGCCAATCCCTTGTGCACTATAATATTAGAGGGCAGGCTCTACTGCTTCTACATATCTCGATCAGTTTACAAGTCACAGGGAGCACCGACTAGTCTGTGTGGCTCTGGATCAAGATTTGTTGAGTCTAAAAAAAATAACCCCAGTGTGGTCACCTAGTTTATCCTGGCGTGGGCTCAGAGACAAACTGCACAACAGACTGGGGACATGGGAGTTTCAAAGACACGTGCATTTATCAGGCAAAGGGATGTTATTGAACTGCTTTCACAATTCTCTCTCTACTCCCTGTAGT
The DNA here is from genome assembly GCF_021018895.1 of Seriola aureovittata. Taxonomy (NCBI): domain Eukaryota; kingdom Metazoa; phylum Chordata; class Actinopteri; order Carangiformes; family Carangidae; genus Seriola; species Seriola aureovittata. The sequence goes on along the minus strand of NC_079374.1, from coordinate 9,760,597 downwards.
CAGCTGACCACGGAGATGATTGGTTGACCAATCATATTTCGCCATGATCTCAGCTGTTGTTGCTGTCAAACATTAAATCTGCTGTCTCTTCTGCTTTCAGCTTTCATTTCAGGCAGATTGCAGTGACCCTCCTCCTCCCCTTTTACCTCCAGTCTTCATGTCCAGCGTGAAAGCTGAGCTCATCCTTTTGATTCATGACATCACAACGGGGTCTAACCACCAAAGACTCTTAAATCTCACTCAAAACGTCTCTCCTGATTGAAATGTGCATACATGGAAAACGTATGTCTTGGGAGATTGACGCACACCAGAGTCTAAAAGTCAGGATCTTCTGCCTCTGCTGCCCCGATTTACACCTTTCTTTATTTTAAAACTTTCTTTTACCAGTTTCTCAATTTTATGGAAACGCAACACTAAATCACTGCACAGTACTAAATGCACCAACCCTTTAATACACGCAGACACACATGCACGCTTCACACTACATGAAAACACTCGCACTGCAAACATGAGACCGAACTGACAGAGAGGCTTTAAATAATTGCGAGACAGTTTCAAAAGACGAGCCAACCCTTTCTTCAAAATCTCAGTGGAATCGAGATAGAGACAAACGAGACAAATAGCTGAAGGGCCTGGCCGCATTGTGCAACCTGTTCATGCATGGGTGTGAGTGCGCTGACATGCGAGGCTGCGCTTGTCAGTTTATCAACGGCAGCAATTTTTCACCCTTGATCAGCCAACCATGGAGGCATTTTAAATGAACTATACCTGGGTCCCAATAGCATCGGATAGAAGACAAAAGGTAAATGCTCAGTGAGTCATTGCGCCGTCTTTGTCTCTGTCCCCACCCCCTCGCTTTCTGTCACATACTCGTCCAATCCTTCCCTGCTTTCCAGGCCTCTCAGTCTTGTCCCATTGGCTTCACCATGACAGACAAATTAGCCATTCACAGAGCGGCAAGCACCATGTGGACAGTGGACTGTGCCCAGAAATCAAGCAATATGCTGTCACAGACAGAAAAACCAAACAAAAAAACAAACACAACCACAACCACATGCATATAGTCACCCACGCACGTATGCACACATGATAGGCCTGACGTGACCCCACGTCAAAGAAGACAAACAACGGCAATAGAAAGCGGCTGCCTCTCCATGTGGCGAGCCAGCGTATGGAACTCTATGGCACCATATGGGCTCTCCATTGTTGACAAAACAGCCTTAGGGACATTAACACCCACAATTTGCATATATGGAAAACACTTTTACAATTGTTTTTTTGTTTTTTTTTCTGTTCCTCCAGCAAATAAAAGTGCCATCATCAATCTGCATTCATCGCCTGGAGGTGTGTTGGAGAGGATTTGAAAAGTCATCCATTTCCTGTCATTTGGAAATGACACAGATAGTACTGACTGCAGTTGCAGGAAATCCTGTGATGTTCTTACCTAGCTGCAGCTCCATATTGCTAATCTTGTTTTCTGAGGGAAACAGGATCTTTGGCGGCTTGTCGGTCAAAGGAGCTGAAAAGGAGAGAAGAGACAATTTAAATATGATACAAGACAAACTGACAATACAGGCAAACTGTCACTGAAGAATAATAGTGAGAATTTCAAATTGTGCTATTTTTGCTTCCCAGTACTTTCTTTATATCCCTGTGTGCTTTACATAGATTTGTAAGCATTTAAGGAGAGAGCATAGACAGGCGTTACCTCTTACTTGCTCTCTAGTGTCTATAGATCTTGGGTTCTATTCATTTGACCTACTTCCAATCATAAATACGTCACAGTGTTAGAACAAACCTTCATTTAAGCTGCATGAGTGTTTGGTACTTGAACAGCCATCATGGAGAGTGTGAGTGTGTATGTGTGTGTGTGTGTGTGTGCGTGTGTGTTTGTGAGAGGGAGCAGCTGATACTCTAATGATGCTAATCATCCATACGGTGGATGTCAGACCTGCTGCTGAAGTCCCTCCTCTGGGGAATGCAGCAGTTTTATTGTTGTTGAAAGTCTTTGTGTGTTCTGCAAGAGAGGCTGTTCTCTTCAGGGTTAAAAAAACAGAAACAGGGTCTTGTATGTACATGACTGAAGACACACAAGGGGAGAGAAATGTTGAGGCTGTGTCAACATGGAAGATGAAATGTTTTGATCATGTGGAGCTTTATCTCTCCCTCAGAAAGACAAAAAAGGCTTTCAGACAGAGATGTTTTTTCTTTAATTTTGAATGTGTGTTTTTTTTTTTTTTTAAAGCAGCATCCGTCCTCACACTCACTTTGTCTCACAGCAGTGAGTTGTCCAGCAAAGCATGGCTTCATAGTTGGGGTATTGTGGGGGCGCAGGGGTGGAATAACCAAAATGTTCCCGCAACACTGACGTGAATGTGCCCTGGGGGTCCTGCAATCTCTGTGTTATTTTTCATTTGGTTGAGCTAATTAAACTTTCACTGCAGATGAGATCACTGGATCATAATTGAACCAAAATAATCATGTGACACGCAGTTGGAGGACAATAAAATAGGTGTAATTTCTAATATCCACAAAGTATACAGCTTGCACCAACTTTAAACAGCGTGATAATTTTGTGATTTATGTGGGTGTTATAGTGTAGTTCAGTACACACATTACGGTCTCTCACATTTTGGTACAGCATCATAAAGATAGTGTTTTTGATGGTACGGACTCAACTCAGCTTGACTCTACTCGCTTTTGGTACCAGGTACTTTGTTTTCACTGCAGATAGTACCCCCTAAATGCAATTGTTTCTGTAGCGATGACGCACCAAGCTATCATGATGTCATCTTCAATTTGACACACACTTGAACAATGGAGGATATCAAAGGGATAGCAAAAAAAAAACAAAAAACAAAAAAACAGTGCCAGGTATCAGGTACTATACACAACTTTTGCCTGATGGACTGGAATAGATGAGTAGAGTCGAGTTGAGTCAAGCCGGTACCATGCAGTGGGAAAGGGCTAACAGTGTCCTCAACTACAGTTATGTGGGGATTATTTTTTTATTTATTCATTTAATAGGAACGATGCAATTTCACAGTTCCAATACAGAGCGTGAAACTGATGTAGAGTTTATTGCTTTGACGAATTTTCAACTCTTGACCCTAATTGTGCTTTACATATACAGCGTAATAGAACGAACTGTATCAAAGTATTGTCGGCATTATTAAATATGCATAAATAAAAGAGCTTGAGGCCATCTTATTTTACCTTTATGATATATTTACTCGCATACGTGTTTTCTTTCTTGCATGTTCGCACACCAAGCTTTGTTAAATGGCGGTGCTGCTCAAAAGTCTGGAGACCACTCTGCAAAGTTTTCTGGACCAGAGCATGTGTTACTTTTTAAATGATGTAAAGCTATGCTTTCTTCTGTTTGCGCATTGCTAGCGTGATGGAATATAACCGCTATTCTTGGAGCTGTGTGCAATGTGTATCCGCCCAGTGCCAGTTTCTGTGAGTGCATTCACTTTGAAACTTCGGACCAACCATGGTCATTACCGTGACAATCATTTGAGACTGTAAGTCAGTGACGTGAACATTATTGCAACTGAAATGTTAACTAGCATTTGATGAAGTTGATGAAGGAAACAAAATTAAAAAGGGATATTAATTGATTTGGCCACAGTCCATCAGAAAACCCATGAGGTCTTACAGCAGCTGTTTGACCAATGAACACTTGGATCAGTGCCACTCACATTGAAGTCACACTTTTTGTACCAAGCTGCTAGGCACTTGTTACAGGTACACTGTGTCTCTATGTCAAGCCACCACATGTAGTTTTAGTTCAATTATAAGAATGTATGAAGTTTTTGTTTCATCAAGGACAATTTTTTGACTTCTGGACCTCTCACTTCATGTTCATTAGATATTTGCACATTTAACAAAAAACCCTACTTCATGACAAGTATCAGCACAACTGGAACCAACGAGACCAGTCAGACTAGCCTATACCTGTAGACTTATATTTAAATAGCTGCATATTTGCAGTGCTATGTGTGCTCCCATTTATATAAAAAAAATCAGTCATGCACATGTTCTTTCTCTGCGGATTTTAACACTGTGTTTGATTCAAACCTACAACACAATTTTCTGTTGCTGTACCATTACATCATGAAGAAAAATTGGGGCATGCTAAGCTCATTATAACCCACATTTCACTGCTAGTGAGCATGACATGTTTGATATCATCGCAGACCTTACAATTTCTTCATCTGTATGAAAATGAGTGCAGAACTTCACCATTGTAATTATAGCACAGTCAGAGATAAAGGCCGGAGATAAAGACAGTTTACCGGAATGAAAGAGGTTAGATATATAGGGAGCATGTAGGCCTGCAGGTATGTCTCTGTATATAGTGAATGTATTTATTTATGGTAATAACTCTATGCATTACATTTTACAGTAGGTTAGATAACAAGGGTATGACCTTTGACCACATGCACAGCGGCATACTACACAGAGACAAAGATAAACAAGCACACACACTGAGTTCAATCATATGCTCAGGGGGAAGCAAACATTAATTCTGCACTTCCAGAAAAAAAAACAACCCTTTATTGACTAAAAACAAAGGCTAATCCCAACAGCAGACCTTTCAGGCACATCTAATTATTTAGTGGTGAATTTGCAAAGGTGGCTTATTCAGGCCAGTCTATAGCCCGGTGCTTTTATTAAGACATTTCCTTAAAACTGTTCTCACAAGCCCTCTTCAAGCCTTTACTTTATTATAAAACCTCTCTAACGAGCTGTTTGAAAGGCCTGCTCTGGTTTGGTGTCTGTATCTGGGAGGAAGAAGCCATGCAATGTCGCTGTGCTTATTCATTCAGCACAAAGTGTGTGGTCTTGTCTCAAGTAAAGTGCGTGGTCTTGTAAAGCGCTTGGTTTAAGACTGAATGATAACATATTTAACTGCTCAAGCCGTCAGAAAGAGGTGATGTAGACCAAAGTGTAAATGTTTGATATGTGGGGGTCTGAAAGGTGTTTCCTTTGCTCGGATGTAGCACCTGCTGGTATGTAAATACTGACAGAGAAGCACAGTGACATCTATGAGAGGGGCGGTCATGGGCTTTTAGGCACAACTGTTTGCACTGTTAATAGGTAATCACACAGCACAAATTACACTGGATACTGATACAATTTTAATTACATATCAAACTGCTATACATAATTACACAATGGGTGATCCTATAGCTAATTATGCACAAGGCAAACAAATGAGGACAAGCTGTGGATGGGAGTCGAGAGGGGAAGCAGATGTGGTAAGGAGAACACAGATAGGATGCAGGCATCAGTAGACTGAAAAGCAGAGCTGGCAAAATGAAGAGAATAAAACAGGAGTGAGGATGGAAAGGAAAATTTATAAAGCTTAAGTGAACCAGTCAAGAAACATGCTTCCCCTCATTTCTGCATGCAATGCTTGCTTCTGAAAATCTCATTATCTTAATTACCAGTCCTTTATGGGAAATACATCAATTATCACGGTTCGGTTTGGCGGGTTGGGGTTGTTGGGGGGGGGGGCGGCATTTAAAATGTAGAGGATAGGAAGCAACTCCTAACAAAAGGAGAGAGTCTCTGCTTGCCATTACCAGTGGAATTAAGTAACCATAGACAAAAGCAGGTAATTAAACATGGAAATATTTGTAGTGCGCTGTTAACTTGGAAATTAATGTTTTATGTCTATTTATGTTGTATATCTTATTTCTAAAAGAACTGATTATATGCTATATATTCAAGGTTAGAATGAGGTTTTTAATTCCACACGTTTGGCTGTCTGCGATTTGTTAAACAGAAAAAAGACACTATTGTACTGTATTCATGTGGTGGTTGTAAATTCTAAATGGTCTGTACCACTTCCAGGTTGGGCACTGACTGATATTCATTTCCTGCATGGCAAATGGCAAAGTGACTGCACTCATACATCATTTTCTAACGTTGCGGACAAAGCGCTTTACAATCCGCCTCTCATTCATCCATTCACACTCATGCAAGGCGCTGTCTTAACCATCGGGAGCAACTTGGTGTTGCTGTAGGACACTTTTAGAGGAGGAGGAGCTTGGCATCAAACCACCAACCCTGCAATGAATGGACGACCCCCTCTGTCTCTGAGGACATAGGCCCCACCCACTAAATCATGAGCACAAATAAAATTTTGCAGAAACTGCAACTTTTCTAGGAGTCCCAAATGAAGTTCGCTCAAATGTTTGAGCTCTGGCAAGTGTCTCTTCATTGGCACTGTGCAGGTACAACATGGTTATCTTCGGGGGACCAGAATGGCTGGGCTGGTATGCTTGTGCAAGCATACTAAACATACTAAACACTGATGTCTGAGTATCCCTCAGAGCAGAAGAATTGTGTGTTCTCTGCATCAGAAGAAGGCTGAATTCATTTCAAGAGGTGACATTAAGTATCTCTGTAAACTCTGCATTCATTAAACCTTGGGATGGATGCTACATGTATAAAGTCACAGAACTTGTAACACATAGAGTGGAAAATGACTGAGCTTCTGCTTCTGCCTAATTGTGTGAAAAACGTAGCATAGAGTGTGTCATGTGTAAAGTAATTGCAAAGCCTAAGATTCTTTGACACATGACAGTTAGTATGAAATAACTACACTGCTTCAATGTGTGTAGGTTTTAAGTGCTACTGAGGAGAGACTAAGTCAAGCTTTGTGTGTACAGAATGTGTGTGTGAGAGTGTGTGTGTGTGTGTGTGTGTGTGTGCGTGTGTGTGTGTGCATGCAGGCCTACATGTTGATACATTAACACAGAGTGGGACTCTGTGGATATAAGCTTTGTGATCAGTCATCCAAAATCCCATTTCTGCTTGGTGGCGGAAAAGCTCACTGGACTTTCCAGATGGATTATTCTGGGTGACTGACTGTAGGGAAACAGCAAATTAATGAATTAAAGATGGAGCTGAGATACTTGGATCACTGGGCTTTCTTTCTGTTAGTTGTCTCATTTGTGGGGGTCAGTGTGGAGGATTTGAAAGGAAAAAATATGCTGTCGGCTAATTGGTGACAAAGGTGAAAACAGGAACAAATCAAACATATAAATTACTGCCACATGCAGTATATGGAGACGTAGGTACTTACTTACCATACAGGCATACAAATGGACTTGGGACTTGGTAGTCGCAGTTTTGGACATTCACACACAAATACATTCATGCATGGACTGACACAAGCAAACACATGCATGTGAAGTTGTGAACAAAGGTCTGCATTGTCCTTTGGTCTCAGGAAATTGGCTCCCAAAGGTTTTCAGTATTTTAGCAACACAGGCCGTCAAGCTGGAGAAGAAAGGCAAAAACAGAAGGAAGGAGACTTCAGCAAACACAAAGTCCTTGTGAGTCTCCCATGACTGCTAAGCTTGACTAGAGAAGTCTCAGCTCTCCTCTACGGCTGGTAAACTCCTATATTGTACTGCAGGAGATCACCATATATTAACAGTGACCTTCCTCTGTACTGTTGTCACCTTTGAGCCAGTTTCATTACATTTTTGATGGTGCAATAACCATCCTGTATGATTCCCTTATAAAGTCACCTCTGAGTATACAGAATTCAATTCCAGAACTGACCATTTCCCACATGAGAGAAGCTGAGCAGGGAGCAGGATGGTGTCATCCGGAGTAAGGTAATAAAAGCAATTATATTCATTCTAAACCACATCACGCTTCCCCACTGTGCACCACTGTTGGGCTCTCTAAGAGTTCTGCCTCTGGCAAAGCTGAAATACATCAAAGCAACAGGAGTGTGTGTTCTATCCCGCAAATATGGTTAGACAGGTTCCTGCATCATGGTCACACGTGCCGTTAAATGGCTGTCATCACCAAAAGTGAGAACAATTGGCCTCTTTTTGCCAAGTGGTCAGTCAGGCTTTTCTGACGAAGCAGCTCTCTACGAGACCTTCTGATAATGGAACATGGCAGCGATAACGCTGTTCAAAGCAGGGTTCCCGCTGTGAGGCCTCAATAATCCATATCTTTGTGAAATAATATGAAAGAGCACATTAAAAGCCAGGGCTTCATTTGAAGATGTTAGCTAACCAATGGGAACTGCATTTAACAATTCATTACCTAATAGCACTACATGGAGGCCAATTAGGGATGAATTTGACTAAAAGAGGAGAAAACTGTTCGAGAAAGTGAAAGATGAAGTGTGAGAGTGATGCAGAAATCGAGACAGCGAAAGAGACATAGAGTGAAGGGAGCAGACTGAGAAAATGTGTTATTGATTGCTGGAGGTTTACCATGATCCTGCCCTCTCAGCAGGTGTGTGTGTGTAAGTATGTGAGTGTACATGTGTATACTCATGCTTGTGTGTCTGTGTGTGTGTGTGTTCGACCACAGATCTTTACCCCTCATTAACGCTTGATGAAATAATCTCAATGGTGTCCTGACTTCAGGCTTCCCCTTCCTCACAAACCTAAACAGGCATTTTACCATAACTCCACGTGAATTAGTGAATTAGCCAAAGCATCTTCTTGAGTCAGGCTTCAAGTGGCTGCAAAAATTAATGCTCAGAAAGTATATGCCTCTGCACAATATAATAATGTATTATACACTACTTAAAAAGCTACCTAATTAAACTCGTCTTAATTTTTTTTTTTCCAGACTCTCAACAAGGATTATGCTTTCTGCAGGTTGATAGAATAAGTTGCACTGTGTTCAGAGCAAGTGGTTCAATTAAGCAGCCAGGGAATGTGAAGAGTGTTTGAAATGAATGAGGAGCATTTTATGGATCTGTTGTTTACGGAACAGAGAGCGAGGGAGTGTCAGAGTCGTCCTCAAGATTTAACGGTCTCTGCTGCGCATCAGAGTCAAGAAGAAAAATGAAAACGTTTGTATACATACGTGCATGTCCACAAACACAAAAAACAATAATTCATTTTAGAATTCATGGACTGTATGTAGAGAAAAACAGAGGGAATTTGATGACTGATAATAGGTGTCGTTGTCGAAATGAACTGACTTCGTCTCTCGGTTTAATGAAATGAAATGAAAGTAATCACACCGATAAAGCAGGTAAAGTACCGGCAAACCTGACAGTCTCCCTCTCTTCCGCTTCTCTCTTACATGTACACACACAAACACCTCAGCCACACACCAAACACACTCTAACAAACAACTTGTCCAATCATCTCTTCTTCCAGTCCATAGGGATCTGTGACGCATATGGCATGCTGCACTGCCATGTTACAGTATCAGATATGTTCTGTTCCAGCTTTACAGTTTGCAGACACTCTGTGCCAAACAACTTGCATTTGTAGCAAAGCCTGAGATCCGTAAGGCAGAATTCAAACCACATTTTTCTTAATATTTCATAAAATAAAGTAAAATATAGTAAGACAACAGAGATGACAGAAAACCCAACAAAACCGCCGCATTGAACACAGATTAGATTGTGCTTGTGTGTAAACTCTGCGAGCGAGAAAGCAAATCTGCATGTTCAAAACCCCATGCAAATGTGTGCTCGAGCGTGTGCACTCATGCATGTTTATGTGCTGGGAGAGAAGGCTGGCGTCTACAGAGAGAGAGGAACAAGGTGTGGGAGAGAGAGAGCACACACTGCTTGATTATGATCTTCACAGGGTTATGTGCCTGTGAGGAAACACAAAAAACAGAGGATGAGGATGTGATACGATTCAAAGTTCAAATGAGCATGAATAAATGGGAGGGCAAACCACAACAAGCATGTGTATGTATTTGTTTTGTGTCATTTGGCTGGATATGAGGTGGAAAGAAAAAAAAAAAGATGAAATTCAGGCAGAGGCAAGGACAGAAGAAGAGAAAAAATAAAGACAACTTGCTGGGGAGAAAACCGTGTCCTCAACCTGAACTTCATCGACGATATCGACACATCAACAATCGGTGTGGGTGTGGCTTAGCACAGTCTGCGTTGTGCCCTCTCTGAGCACAACAGCTCACTCCTTTCATCTGTCTCTGACTCTTAACCTCTCTCACTGGAGCATGGAGTGATATTTTTTTTTCATTTTATCTCACTTAGAAGTGCGGCCCTTTCTCCCCTCAGTTATCTTTTCTTCCTTTTGTCACTGTCCCAAAAATTGGCCCCACCACAGTTTTTTTTTTACCTTTCACTAAATCTTTCGGTTCTTTTCTTCAACGTCTTTTCCTCTGCACTCAGCTTACGCCCCTGCCTCTCCTGGACAGCTTGTATGTGTGTGTCTCTGCGGTGTATCTTGGATAATATCGCTGTGAACTTTAATGTTCCCCAATGGGTGGAGTGTACACTACACTGTTCTTCCATTAGGGCTCGGCTCACAAACAGCGTGTACACATTCAATAATGCAGGCCGGTGCTTAACGTCTGCCAGTGTGCAAATTCAGCACACAGCCTGACTACCTGGTGTTGCACAAATGCACGCACGCACACGCACGCACATGCACACACACACACACACACACACAGAAGCATTTGCACGTGTTTCTGTTGCGTACGTAGGCTGCTGATCCTTGCAAGCATTCTCACAATCTAACAAGCGTGCACAACACACTCTCACACAGGACACAGACTTTCCTGTCAGCCTCAGATAACAGAACCCAGCGGTGGGCTAGCGATAACGAAGTAATTCCTGCTAAATAAAAGAGTAAAATGTACAATAAATACACCTGTGTGGAGCTTATGCAGATAGGCAGAGAAGGGGACTCGACAAGGGAGACATGTGACACACGACCGGAAAATACAGACAACAGACGAGACAGATATTGACCATCAAAACATCCAGCAGCAAGTCCAACAGTAGGCAATGACAGGAGGATTAGCTCTCTAATCAGTGCCGATCTCTGCGGGCAATTCAGAGGGAAGCCCTGGTGGCCTGGTGTCCATTCTGTTGCTCTGTGAGAGCAGGAGGACAAGGCTAACCCAGTCAACTGCAGGGGAGAGCCAGAGCAGGTGGACACGCACCTGAGGGACAGGATTAACACAGTCCTGGCACATTACAATCAGCATGCACAGCGTATAATCCCACTGGAAAGGGGTGTTTGTCTGTGTGTGTGTGTGCATTTTTTTTCATGCTCTATACCAGCCTTAGGTCTATCCAGGTGTGTAAACACACTGGCAGTGCCAGTAAGACACCTGAGGTGACACATATAGGGCTACATGAAGTAACTGAGGAACAGATAGGCAGCCTGCAGGGTCACCTCACTGCCATCTGCTCCTTCAGCTCCTTTTGACCCATCTCCACAGCAACCTCGGCAGATCCCAGAATCCACTGCTCCTCCTCATCTGTGTATAATAACTATGTGATAAATGTGCACACTTAAACAAGACAAAAAACCCTTGCCGATACAGTAATTTCACTGTGCTCTGCGTGATTTATCTATACAATTATTTAGTGCATTTTGCCAAAGATAAAATATGTAAATGAATGAAAACATGGGGAGCCACAAAGTTTCCTACACTTGAAGTGGGGATGTCGTGATCACATGTATTAGTTCTGAACACCAGAACACCTGCACTTTATCATAAAAAACAGAATTATACTGGTCACTGTGTATACTAACCTGTTTTTGTTGTTTGTATTTATTGTGACAATGTTTAGATTCTTGAAAACCTTTTTTAAATTCTTTTTTTATCTCAATGACACATTTTTTCTGGTTAAATAAAGGTAAATTAAAAATGAAAATGAATCAAACTTCAGCTTCTTCATCAACATTAACCAGGCTTACGATCTACATTTAATTAGATTAGCAATTTGTTATGTTTCATGACTGAATAGATTTGAATAAATAAAATATAAGCTGCATCACAGCATTTCTTTAATGCTTTCCAATAACATTTAATGCAGTACCCTATATTATTTTCTCTGCAGTCTGTATTGATCTGTTGTCTCGGGGAGGTTTGGGCAGGATTTAAACAAAGCTGCTCTTCTGGAGGAATTCCTAATTTTTGACTTACCATTTCAAATATAACCAAAAGCAGTTTTAAAGATGAAAAACTTCAACGAGTGAACAAAGACATTGCGTCATTACTCATCATGGGAGAACTGTTTGTCAGCAGAAACAATTCCCTCAGCACACCAAATGATTTTTATATATCTCCCTCAGAGCGACTTAACGTGAATTGGCACCATGTTGGGTTTTTTCGATAGGGCAGAAAATGGATTTTGTTCCGGCAAAACAGGTGGTGATGTTCGACAAGCTGATGAGGACAGCGCGGACCACAGGCACCTTTCACTATGGGGAGGGTTAGCTGAAGAGCAGCACAGAGAGGAGGCGAGACAACTCGCCGGCTCTCGCTTTCTGTTTAATCTGTCAATCAGCACAAAGCTTAGAGGAGTACACCTCCATCTGACAAACACACAGAAATACTTGAGATGCAGTACATCAGTGGTGCAATATTGAATAATAAGCCAAAATAGTCACACAGAACATTTTGTGATGGAATAGCTGGGCCTCTGTTTCTTACGTAACACATTTGTCTTGTTTCTGTTGTCCATTCCACTGCAGAGAAAACTCCTACATACTGAGAAGATGCTGGTTAAAGACTATATTAAAGACTGTATTCTCAAGGAGAAAGACAGTGTCAGTCATTTCAGTAAGTGCCCCAAAAACAACATATGTTTATGTTCAAGTTACAAAGGCTGATAGAGAGGATGGATGGGTCAAAGAAACGTAAAACTTTAATACAGAAAGCAGCAGTTTATTTCCTATTTCCAGTCACTGATAGTCACTGTTGGGTTTTTAAAGCATGACCACAGTCATTCTTTGACCTTGACCATGTTTTTATTACTGTCACCATGACAGCAAAGCTCCTGTAACCTTAACCCTCTTAACCAAACTACGATGTTTCCCTAAACCTCATCTGCTTTATTTTTCAACAGTTTTGGAAGCCAAAGACAAGATCAGAAAACACCTCTGTGTGTTGTTGTAGAGGACATGAAGAAACAATGTATGTTTTTGTTTAATTCGGACGACTCATAGGACTTAATCAGTTTATCCAATAAAACAAAACTAACTAGACAAAGCAGAAGAGATGACATTCTCTTAGCCAGACAAAAACACGTACTGTGTGTGGACCCACTTATGCTACACACACTCCCTGTCCATGTTACAGCCACTATAGAGTGTCTCTAGTCTGTGCCATATTCTTATTAGAGATTCAGTAGCCTCATTTATGATCATAAGAGTAAGAAGTGCACATACATGAGCATCAATACATTCATACATTAACACAGACACACTTTCACACACAGACAAAAACCTAAAATAGACACTGGCATGCATACAGTAAACAAACGCACTGTTACAGGAGTCACTGGAAAGCAGCAATCATCAGCATGACACGACTGATGGTCTAAACTGTCTCTAAGCTGCATTTTACCAGCTGACTCAAATGAAGCCAGACACATAACACAGTGCCAGGGTGAGATCTGCAAATCATGTGTTTGTTTGCTTCCCCTTATTCCAAAAGCCTAACGATGCTCCCCTCTCCCAGCCTCCTAAGACAGATGGAGATCATTAGCTCCTTTCACTCCCCTCTCTCTTCCTTTCTCTCTCTCTCTCTCTTTCTCTCCATCCCTCCCTTCCTCCTTACTCTGTTCGATCTGTCATGTCTAAACCATAGGCGCTCCTTGTCTTTCCTTTTCACTCATCTCCTCTGTTTGGCCCTAACTCACTGTCTCTGTCCATCTTCCTCTACACAGATTTATATCTAAAGGTTTCAAACTCCAGCAGAATCTTACAACTTTAACAAGTGCTTCATCATTCTTGTCAGAAGTAGTTACAGGAGTCATGACACACACTTCCCAAGACAGGAGGAATTGATGAGAAGCCATTAGACTCTGCTGATCCTAGAGTGAACGGCAAGGCCTCCATCACTGTATTCCTCTCCTCCTTGACATAGAAGCATGGGCAGCTGCGGTTCTTTAGACACATGTCAGATGCACCATTTCTTAACAGACGTGCACTGAATTTCTTATTTCTTTAATTTTTAAATTTAAATTCAATTTTAATGAGGAACTTCACAGCCAAAGCATCTGCCAAAAGGTTCAGACAGCCATTCCCCAGTATATCGCAAATATGCCAGAGGCGTGAAGAATCTATTATTTGTTAACGAATCTCAGTCACTGATGGTGTTATTAGAAGACACGTGGCTAAATAAATAGCACCGAGTGTGGAGCGATGTGGTTTACTGTTGGCACGGTAACAGTTTTTACTGCGTGACTGCAGCAGTGTTGAAAAGTGTTAACGGAGCCTCTGCCTCGCCTTACTGCACTGGTGACCATCTGGACTGAATCCATCACTTTGTTCTGCACTTCCTTCACGGCCCCGGCTCCTAATTTCTCATTATGACACCGTGGTTACAGGACCAGCCATAGGAGGGGGCCATTTAGCCAGAAGCCGATGAGCTGACTGTCAATGTCATTATCTTTTGTCTTTGTGATAACTAAAACGTTTTTAAAATGTTATTTTCCTGATGAAACTGAAGTGACTGAAAAAAGTATTGATTGGAATGTATCCTTACACCATCACCACACAGATTATTTCCTGTGTGAAGTAAAAAAAACACCATACAATCGCCAACCATACAAAACCATTTGATCAAACATTGGTCAAGCTAATTTTAACATGCCCGACAGGTTGCGTGGGAGCTGATGATAACCTTTGTAGTGCTGACCTGAGGTTATTGCTGCTTGCAGTGGCAGGGAATGAACATCTGCCACATGCAGCCACTTGCTGTTTTGGTAAATTGAGGCACATGAGTGTTGTTCTTGGACTTTAATTAATTGTAATAATCTTCTACACTCTATACTCTCACCTATAACTATAGCTCTCTTATCTGAGGATGGATTAGGTCACCTGTTTTGCACTCTCTTGTTTATGAGATTTGTGTGAACTCATTCTAAAAAAATATTTGGCTACACACAGAGAGCTGCTATTTTAGCATGAAGAGTAACTGGATGCAACCACTGCAGATGAAAAGTTGATTCAGTTATATATTGCAATAACAGCATTTCAAGGTCAGACGTTAGTTTTTGGCTACAACAGTGATGCGTTAGCATTAATGAGATTTGCAGAAGGTATCTGTCGGTCTTCAGTAAGTGAACATGTGCTACAACGCCTGGCTTCCATGACGTATTTGTCTTGGGATAATGAAGCAGATTTTGGTGGATTGTCATTAAATACTTGGATCACAATTTGTGGAAGTCAGTCCCACGACCCTCCCCCCACCTTTCTTCTCTGCTCTACATTTAGCCACTGTATACAGTATGTAACAGGTTTATGCAAATGTATAAACCTCCACATGTATGCACAGGTGCATACAAGAAATACAAGGGTATACGTGCTGAAGATCAGACCAGCAGCCACCCTCTTATCAAGATTTTACATTGAATCCTAAGCTAATAAAAGTGGTGGAGCTGATTGAGTGCTTTGACCTCCCTGAGGGTGGTCGAGGTTAAACGGGTGCAGGGCTGGGCTCTCTTTCTGTGCTTTTAAAAGCCTGACATGTTCCCTGCAGGATGTCTGACCCTCTCTGACCACAAATCAACCGGCAATTACAAGCCTACAGAAACCAACTCACACACACAGAGTACACACAGGCGCACAAACACACACACACACACACACACACACACACACACACACACACACACACACACACACACACACACACACACACACACACAGTACTCCCTGACCAGTGCTGTGGTGTGAATCTGAAACAAAAAGGCAGGGAAACATATTTGTGAAAGAGGCAAAGTGTAATATCAGAAAAAAAACATGAGATAAATGAGAGTCAAAAGCATGAGATGTGAGCAAAGGAGAGGCCAATCGAGTATAAAGAGCTGATGGTTTGGCCACGTAGTGTGTTTCACCTCGTTATCTTAATTGTGATGGTAACATCTCTTTTGCGCCCATCAGTGTAATTCTAAAAGCCAAAAAAATATAGTTACCGTAGGTGTCATCCCTCTAATGTTTCAGTCAGTCTATCTAACTGTGCCTGGGATATTGTAAGTGAAGAACCAAATGGACTAAAAATGATTTATACTGCTCCACCCAAATACATTCATTGGCAACAAAAAGCACTGGAGACTTAAAGTCTGAGTGGCGGTCATGTTGGGCTGCTTTATTCTATGGCAGCGTTTTCACTGGTGTCTCATAAATAAGGCACGTCCCAGAGGGCTGGAAAGCCCTCCTAAGTCACTGCTTTGTTTCAAGACAAAGCCCCTTTTTATTTCACATGGAATAACTTGTCACAACAAAGCTGAACCCAAGGTGCCATCCTATCAATTTCCATGGTAACAGGGATAGTGGCATTGGCAAATGTAGAAAGGAGTAGAGTGGGCAGTTCTTTAGGACAGAGGCTATTCACTTGAGTCTCAGATGGAACAAAATAACTATTTTATTTTTTCATGTTTCATTTCAGATGCAAAGTGTTGTTTTTTATTTGAGTAGAACATCACTTCACACCAGTATGGACAACAACATTGAGTACAGCGATCAATAACTCTTTCAATGTACATATGGGCATGTGACTATTGTTCTTTGATAGACAGATAGATGGTTCAGCCACTAATCAAAAAGTTGGTGGTTCGATTCCCGGCTCCTTCAGTCAACATGTCGTTGCCCCTGATGTATCATTGGTGTGTGATTGTGTGTGTGATAGAAAAGCGCAGTGTCAACAGAAGATGTGCTGTATGAATGTGTGTGTGTGAACAGGTGAATGTGGCTTGTAGTGTTTTGAGGAGTCGATGGGACTAGAAAAGCGCTGCAGCCCATTTACTTACCTAACCTTACCTTTACTAACCCAAACCAGTCCCTTCAAGTCCCAAGAATCTCTCCTAGAGACCCTGTCAATTTACCTTTTCAATCAGATTGTTACTGTAAGTGAAGGGGCTCTGAACACACTGTGTTTGAACAGTTTTGTTATTTCCATATTTGCCTGTTTGTCTGTCAATTTCTCACTGATGGGCAGGACTTTCCTGGAAACATGCGATGTCACGTACCACCAATCAGATTTTAGCAGGAGAGGAGAGGAGTAAATAGTGAGCATACACAGGAAGATATAAACTGGTATGACATTCCTGACACCCACATCATTCTGCCATTTGAATCTAAATGCGATAACAGTAGTAATAGCCATCTTAACATCCTTCTGTGCATTTATAATTCACACAAAACCCCATGTGAAGTAAGTGTAACAGGCACCAATTTCTCCAGCTCAGATAAAAGGGAATAAAACAGTAAACATTAGACAGCCACTCCATACAGTTATGTCTAAGAGAAGAAGCACCATCATCACTATCACATTCTCTAAGAGCTAAGAGACACAGAAGGATGTAACAATATATATGCGTTATTTGCATTTTGGTTACAACAACCTGTTAGCTTCAAAGCATAGCAGCAGAGGGAAACACAGAGGCTTTGACAGTAATGACTAATCATGGACCAGCGATACAAAGCAGGCCTCTTCACAGGGAGCCTTTGATGCAGGTGAATCACATCCTAAACATACTTATTAGCTGGAGTGGGGGAGGAGAGTGAGGGAGGAAGGGCGAAAAGAAGGGGGAGAGAAATTTGTTCCGCACGTTAGCTGGCATGCTTGGGTGCACGAGAACAGAAGGTTGGCATAATGAATTCTGGCGTGCAAGTGGCTGTTAATGAAATAAAGAACCCCACCCACAGCAGAGGTGCGAATGTGTGTGTGCTGGAGTGTGTAAGCATGTGTGCAAAAGAGAGACGGAGGGGACAAGTCTGAGGAAGTTAGACAAGTGAGGAGAGGAAGAGATTGGTGAGTTTACAACAGTGAGGAAAAGATGGGAGAGAGAGGCTGCGAGGGTAAAGGAGAAGAAAAGTTTGCATGAGCAGGTGTTGTGTATTTGTGTGTGATCCTGTGTGGCTTTTTAAAGAAAAAACATTGTTCTCTTTAGCTTTGGATGTATTGGTTGCTTATCTCTGTAATATTTAGTTTGAGGGAGTATGGGGACAAAGAGAGACATGTACTGCACAGCATGAGATATTGGACTGCCATTGAAAGTTATTTTGCTCACGAGTGTGGTAGCTTCCAGAAAGAAAACATGCCAGGTGAAGTTGTATTTCTTTATGTTTTAACCCACATCACATCCAGAATCTTGCATATGGCCCCCTGTTGCAGATAGATCTGCAACAGACCACTTTCAAACTGAACATTATCAAAACACAGTCTTTTTTTTTTATCATCTGTTTACTCTCAAGATATGTATCATAGGCCACCAAGCTTTGTAGTGGCTCAGATTATAAATCAACGCTTTTTGCTAAAACGACAGAAAGCAGATCTTACTGGAACACATCAACCCTTTCTATCCCAGACAGAAGGAAGGATGAGAAGCAGACGCTAGGTTTGATATGTCAAAAATAAAGGTATAACAGCTGGAAAAAAATATAATTTTAAAAAAAGAAAAAGAAGATATTGTCGATATAGAATATTGTGGACAGAGGCATGAGCTTTAAGTTTGTATGGAAGTGAAATACAATATGTTCTCAGTAGGCCAGGTGGTGGATGAGGCTCTGATGTGATTTCTAAAGCCTCTGAAGACGGTCTGTCCCCACCCTCTCAACACGGGTTGCCTAATTGAGTGTTAATTTGGTGCTAATTATGTAACATGTTATCCCAGTGAGACGCCCCAGATGCCACGAGATGAAGGCGTGTGGAAGAGTGTGCAGAATCGCAAAGCAAAGCATTTAGGGAGACACTATGTGTCTGTGTCTCACGGTCTGCATCTGCTTCCTGAATTCACTGAGTCACAGTGCAGAAAAAAAAAAAACCATCCCAAATTAAGAAGCATTCAGTCAAGTCAAGATAAACACTGAGGATTGTGCGTTTTTCAGAAATAAGGCCATCTTCACATGACCCACAGCTGATAGTCAGTTAAATGACAGACAGTTAAACAAATACTCAGCACATTTCTTTTACTGTAAAAGTATTAAAGGCTGAAGCCTGGCTGTCTTTGCAGGCAGAAAGTGGCTGGGCTGGGAGAGTGCTGTGCCCCCCCCCCCCCCTCCTTTACAACACACACTGCAGGGGCATGGGCACCAGAGTGGGGTATTAGGGTTTAGAGATGTGTGTGTAGTGGCAGCTTATTACATGTGTGTCCATACATTTCGCTATGTGTGTGTTTGAGACACTTCAAATCAAAAGATATGGCTGTCATCTTCTATATTTTTGTTAATGTCAACAAAATCCATGAAAACACCAAATGTAGCAATACATTACTGTGTCTCTCAGTAGTTGCTGCTTTCTCTGTGGCACTCAGCCTCAAGCCAATTCTTATTATTCCTTCTTTTTTCCTCCTATTCTTTTTTTTCCTACTGAAGATGTTTTCATTTTAAAACACAAAAGGCTGAGTAATTCAATAAACAGCTGGCCAATGGAATTATTAGCCAATCTTACTCAAACAACAGTAATAGCCCATTTGTTGGTGACTATTTTCAGCTGTGGATGAATACTCATTAAGTGCAGAGTATCTTGAAAACCTGGATGTCGTATGTGTGTCTCGCTCATCACAGACTACCAATGTGCCCATGTTAATTACACCCACTGCAATGTTGTAGCCAAGGACTGTATGAGGGAAATTTAGTGAATGTTTAAAAAGACAAATTCACAGCAGTGGGGACATATCAGGTAAAAAAAACCCCATCATGGTAGAGAGAGGATGCAGATGAAGTGCAGTGCTGCCACAGGCCTTTTCCAAGACTTATGGAAAACACAGTGGCTGAATTCCATTTAGCTGCTTCAGGTTCAGGGTCCTGGTGTTATGTATGCTGGGTCACTGTCACACCGTTATGGCTCATGGAAACACTTGAATAGAACAGAGCCATTGTTATTGTTATTACACAAACACCTGAGCTTTTCCTGCTATGACCAGTCAAAATGTCTGCTGTGAAAAATGCACATTGACAGCTGGATGCCATATTGAAGTTATTGTATATTGATGGAGGAGCATATATCTCTGTAAATATAGGTACTGGCCCCTGTATCATCTGAGTCATGCTTTTATTGCATTAAACTAATCTGATACCTAATTCTTTTTCTTTCCTAATAGGTGTGTGTGAGAGAGAGAGAGAGAGAGAGAGAGAGAGAGGGACAGGGAGCACACCACTTGTTTCCTTGTGAATGCAGTAATGGCAGGGGAGATGACTGTAGTTAGTTCAACGCGAACAGAACTCAGCAATCCCTCATTCAGCACTGAGCCTTCTCTGCATTCACTAATAGATTTCCTATTCTTGTCTAATTAAAAAGGGAAGCCTTTTACCCCTGAAAGGCTCCCAGAGCTGTACCGAGAGGTGGAGAGGTCGCTGGGAATCCATCAGATGTGATGCAGTTAATCAGCATAAAGCCTGCTCCACTGCACTGCTAAACAACAACTGCAGGAATGGACCCAGCCCTCACAATGCGCCACACTGGGATTCAGAGCCACACAGGCACAGAGGTGAAGTCGATTTCTAAAAAAATGTATATACAGTATTTTCCAGATTTTGTCTTGAAACTTCAATACCTGGTAGTTTCACTATACTCTAAAACTGGTAATTAGAGCGGATTTAAAAATAACTACAGAGACAGTTGGAGAGAGCAAGGTAATGGGGTTTGTGGAAGAGAATAAAAAGAAAATGAGAGGACAGGGAAGCAGCCCTCGCCCACAGTAATTACCTGTCTCTACCTCCTATCTTTTTGAGCGACAACAAAAGAAGTTTGGAGAGAGAAGTGGTGACAGGAGACAGGTGAGAATGAAGGAGATACAATCTGAAGGACACCATGGAGAGGAGAGGAGAGGAGAGGAGAGGAGAGAGGAGAGAGGAGAGAGGAGAGGACAGATTCGTGAACATACACAGGAGGAGAAAAACTAGTACGACATTCCTGACACCTGCATCAATCAAACATCAGCAAACTGGGGAGTCAGTAACAATGGCTGACTCAGCCTCCTTCAGCAGTGCACATTTTACCTTTCTTTATGTTCCCCACACCTATGATTAAGGTACAGTAGGTATCAGATCTTGAGTTAGACACAGCGAGCAGCAAGGAATCATAGACTCATTTACTGAACACCCTGTAAAAAAACTACAGCTTCAGAATATCAGCTCTTCTTGGACGAGACAAGACATGGGACTTAAACCTGTGTGTCCAGAGTGGCAACCTGCTTCAGGGATGAACAGGTGGAAGAGAAACTCTGCCATCCATTTCCACTTATCACAGCAGAGCAGGCATGCATGGATGTGGATGTTCAGTATACACACACACACAGGTATGTACGTACAGGAGATGTACATTTGCAGTGATGAAATGCCCCCCCCCCCCCCAAACACCCAACAACACACACACACACGCACACACACACAAACACACACACGCACCCACCCGCACACACACACACGCACACACACGCACACACCCACACACACCCGCACACACCCGCACACACACACACACACACAACACACACACACACACACACACACACACACACACACACACACACACACACACACACACACACACACACACACACACACACACACACACACACAAGCAGAGGAACAGATACTGAAAGCAAACTGTAGAGGCTGAGACTGGCTTTCTGGACAGCCTCTCTAACTGTGCAAGGATGCCAGAGGAGAGAGAGAGAGAGCAAGAGAAGCAGCAGTGCTGTTGTAAAGACATCATTTCCATTGTGTACCAGGGAAAGTGGTGGCAACACAAAATGGTAATGACAGTTAAGGCGTTTAGTCACGGACTTACTGGAAGGAACTGAAAAAAACCCTCATTTTGACATAACTGACATTCTCTGAGGCATCGCTACTGGGTCCAAAATAACTACGGTGTAGAAGGACATACACACTGTATACTATTCAGTGCACCTGAAGAGAGTGGGCAGGATAACGCAAATAAAATGATGCGTGCACAAAAGCACATGCATGAACAGCACTATATGCACACAGTGAGGGCTTCTTCTTCTGCAGAGAGTCTTAACAGAGATCGCTTTGTGTCTCCACCCCAGGCCTGAGAGGCATTGACTGCACACTATATGTATGATTTAGAGTACTGAGTGACAAGGAAAGGGCGAGGGTTGCATCAACCTTCTGAAGGGAGAAAAAGAGCTGGGCGTGGGGGTTTAAGCGCCCAGACTGAGAGAGAAAGAAAAACACTTTGTGTATAACATGTTGTTATTCATATTCTAAAGGTGCACGTATACATTTGACCACATGCCTAAAACTGCATGCAAATATGCCCATAGATGCCCTTCATTAATTTCGACACTTCAGAGCTTGCTGAAGAGTGTGTCCACTGCTGCTTTGTGACTTAGATCAAATATATGAATATCTCTCTATTTTCTGTCACTGCCCTCTGTGGTTGTTAATGGTCACCTTCTTATCTTTTAATTGGAGGGAGGGTTTTTTAGAGTGTTCTTTTCTTAAGGACACTGTATAATAAGAGGGTTAGTTGTGGCCCTTTAATTGACCTTCAGCCTTTTCATATCCTGTCAGAGGACCATACTGCAGCTGCAAGTGTGAATACAACAGAACTGTGAGCAAATTTCTTCTATTGAGACGGCACCTACAGGAAGCCAAAGTTAAGTGGTCACTGCTGAGGAGAGGAGAGGAGAGGAGAAGAGAGGAGAGGAGAGGAGAGGAGAGGAGAGGAGAGGAAGGGAAAGGAAAGGAAAACAAAGGAAAATGTCTGCAGGGGGAAGTGACTCAGGACGAGAGGGGCCAATTACCACTGGACTGATGGCGTGGGGAACAGGGGTTGCAGAGAGATCAGAGTGACAAAGGCCATAACATGATCAGTGTCAACATTGTATTGTAACTTCATTAGTGGACATGTAAGAGGGAGGGAAACCGACAGAGACGGAGGAAAAGCACTAATGTCAGTACAAGGTTGTACTGTCACCCTCAAAACTTCCCTGCTTGTCGTTCAATTGAAACCTCACACTGAGGTCATTAGTGTTACTGAAGCTACCGCTGTGTTAGAAAATGAGACCATAGGACCGTACGAGCCTTGCTTTAAGGTACAGAACTTTACAGTGGAGACATGTAGGCTTCAAACTTTATGTGCACGGCTATCCCAGCGTGCAGTTCAAAGGGATTTTGTGTTTTCTGGACACAAAATGGAGGCAAAATTAAAGTGTTACAGAAGCTGCTTGAAAAGGCACGGTAAAGTAATGGGCTGCATACAAAGGAGAGAGAGAGACACGCACACAGAGAGAGAGAGAGGCAGAGAGAGAGAGAGAGAGAGAGAGAGAGAGAGAGACAGAGAGAGAGCAGAGACTACCTACACTGTTTCAGCTGGCTTGTATAAGCACCCACTCCTGTGTATAGAAATGAGACAGCTCTGACCCTGTTTTAAGGAACAAAATTGTACAGTACAATGTGACATGTAGGCTTTGAACTTCGTGTACTCCATTATCTTTGTGCACAGTTCAAAAGACCTCATCTTTCAGAGCAGGGACTGGACATTAAATTGAAGCAAAATTACAGCTTTACAGAAGCTGCTTGAATGTGCATATTCAGGTAATAAGCTACGTACTTAGAGGGAGAGAGAGCGAGAGAGAGATTTTTTCCTCTCCAGAGACAAAGGATTGAAAGTAAAATGATGCAGTAACATGGCTGATTTGTGTCAGGGGGACAATATATGTCAACAAAGGCTTTGTTTTTCTATTCACAAGGCTGGATGTACTGTACCAGTGAGTGGTAGGCTTACACCTGCAGGGTTTCAGCAGGCTTACTTGAGACAAGACAACTTGGCAGACAGCAAGCATTTTGAAATGCTTAAAAAACTAAGCTATTTTAGTTCATAATAACTCAAAACAAATAAAGAAATATTAAAAGAAATATTAGTGAGGCCATTATGAAGGATATTTAAATCATTCATCACTCAAGTTCAAATTCAATCTCAAGCATAATCTCACTCAAAATTAATTCCAAGTGCTTTACTGTTTGATTCAATTCTGGGTTTTTGAAGGAGAGGGCATTCTCGTGACCTGTAAACTCTATTGGGCATATAAAAATTAGAAGAAATAATTTACAATCGAGGGCCACATGATTAAAGGGAGAGTTGAATATTTAGGGAAATATACTTATTTGCCTTCTTGTCAAGAGTTAGATAAGAAGATTGATACCAATTTCATATTTGTGTGATAAATATGAAGCTGGAACCAGGGGACAGTTTGCACAGCTTAGCAATAAAACCGGAGGCAAGAAGAAATACACTTGTATTTTTACAGCGGGTGATGTGTAGGATGTTTGCAATGACTTCCTCGACTCATGCGGTCTCCAGCAGAGAGGTCATTATGCTCAATATTCACATCAGCATTAAAGTTCACACTGGACTTAATTTGTAGAGCACAATCATACAAAAATCCTTTTAAGAGCTGTATCCTTTGAGCGAACTCTTGAAGTCTGGGGCCAGACCATTACAACCTTTACAGATCAGGAGCAGAGCCTCAGTCTCTTCTGTAATGGCGAATGGGGTTGTTTAAAAACCGGGTTGATATGATCCTAGTCACGATACAAAAGAGCTGGAACTATTGAATTAATTTACCAGAACTACCAGTAAATAGGATGTAGCAGTGATCTAGGCTGTGTTTTTGAATCTGACTGGAATAGAAAGCATCAAATTTCTTTGGATTCACACTCAGCCAATAAACTCTCTAAACTTTTGCACCCAACACTAGAATTTCCATTTTTTTCTGTTTACTTGCAAGAAGTTTTGAGATATACAGACAATGTCTTTCCAGCAGTTGAACAGCGAGTCAAAAGTGCTCATGTTATCAGCAGATAGTGAAATGTAGAGTTGTGTATCAAACGCATATTTATGACAAGTAATGTCAAGTGCTCTTCAGCATATTTCACTGCTACAATAAATATCTCATCTCAACTGTGATGCAGCTTTTTAATGAGAGAGGAGCATTCCACTGGTCTCTAAATTATAGGCGTAAAGTATGTCTCTTCCAGATGTGCATTACCAGCCACACAGAGAGAGACTATTGGCCTACACTTCAAAAGGCAAGACAGAATTATAATTTTAATTTCACTCCAGCCCTATATGCCTAGATAATGATTATAACCAGAGACTGAGAGTGTGTGTGTGTGTGTGTGCGTTGGTGTATGGGTGGAGTGGGGGTAGGTCAGGCAAGATTAATTGTGGGGGATGTAAATTTCATTCGTCACATGCAGATTGGTGTCAATTTTAATTGAATTAAAACAATGTGAACCCTGGCCTGCTCACAGTCTACGAGGACAGCTGGTGAATAGAGATGAAGTGAGTTGGAGAACACTTGAGAGGCGGGAGGAGGGGAGGGGGGGGGGGTGGAGAGGTTAGGGGGCGAGGGAGAGAGACACGGAAAGAGAGAGAGATTAGTTAATGATGAGAGTGATAGTTGACCTTAAAGTAATGAGTCATTCTGCTCCACCCGGCGATGGTAATGCTCGTTTCATGAGTAACTCAGCCGCTCATTAAATTTATCGCCTTTAAAAATGTGTGGCTCCATGTGTCCTATAGATATCCTCACGCTGGACTTTCTACACAACGAACAGCAGCTTGTGTGCACTGGCACCTTTCGGGTGTGATTGATGTACATGTGTGTGCACACAGGTGCATACTTGTGTGTAGGTGGAGTCAGGAAAAATCAACTGCTAGACTAACACTTATCTCAGGTGTGATTTTATCATCATCTCCCCAAGGACATGTAGCTGAGACCTGAGTGTTTAGCGTGCACACGACAGGCCGGCACTTTGCAGGCGGCACAGGTGCAGCGCACTCACGCCAGGCTTAAGCATATAGACTCAGAGATGGAGAAGGTTTTGGTCGAGAGCAAACCCATCTCATTTTCTCACCCTGCACCTCTTATCTCGCCCCACTCATTCCACTTCTCCCTGCTCTCTTGGATAATATCAGCGCTAATCGTCGCCTCTCCATCCATCTAGCCATCTTTAGACCGACAGACAGGAGACCAGACGGAGGAGGTGTGGAAGCCAAAGTGTCTCCGCTGACTGCTTCTGCCTCCACCTTCGCCTGCAGTTTCACGTCCGCTGTGGTGAGATTACACCCGGCTGGCCAGGTAAAAGTCAAGCTATCGCCATAATAAATAAATAAGATAAAATAAATAAATCACAGTCCTGCTCACACATGTGCACACAGGCAGTAACATTTTATAAGGTTGTGAAGTGTTCATGCTTCTGAAGGTGACCCTATAGCCGAGGAACTGCAAGGAACCTTTTACTGCAATGAGACGATGTCCTGGATCACCTCCCCACACCTCAGCTCCTCATTACACGTGCAAACAACACTCTTTCTCTAACACACACACACACACACACACACACACACACACACACACACACACACACACACACACACACACACACACACACACACACACACACAGTATGCATGTTGTCTCAAATGTGAGCTCTAGCCCTGGAGAAGCAAGGGCAATCAGGTTACTGCGAACCTTGATGGATGAATCTTAAGTGTTGGGCGCCTGCTGAAGAATACATTCCGGTAGAGTGAGCAGGGACTAAAGCAAGCGCCACATGTAAAATAGACCAAACACAGTCACATATTTTATTTTCACACATACACAGTACATATTCATCCACAGTACATAAAGTGAGCTTCCCCCAGCATCACCCCACCCACTACCAGAGGTAATGTAAGGCAGATGATTCCTCTCCTCCCCTCGATTTCCTCTTGCCCTCTGCATCTCCAATTCACTGTGCCAAATGGTACATTTACATTGGCCATAACCTCAATCACCATGCTTGCAGGCTATGCTGAATGTGCAGACAGACATTTCTACAATGAGGGGATGCAGACAGAGGTATAATGGGAGCAATAGATAGAAACCCACGCCCGAGGCATCCATCAAACCAAACGACTCCATTACAGTAAGTCCGACAGAGGCAAACGGTAATGTGCACTGTGATAAACACTAGGATAATAGTCTGTTTATAGTCCTGGACACACTGTTTCTGCCGAGAAACACTGGCAAAGAATACAGATAAGATACAGGAGCAGCAACTGCTCTATCTTTTTCATTCTTTCTATCTCTTTTCCTCTCTCTCCTTTGCTGTTATCAGTCACTTTCACTCCCTTGTTCTCTTTATCCTTTTCAGCTCTCTCTGTATAATATTTTCCTTCCTACAGAACGCAGAGTGAGCTGCATACATCAGCTGAACAGAGCTTTTATCTGGTGTTACAGTATAGTAGCATTACCATCACAGTGTTGAAATGAGGCCTGGGAGAACCATAAAAATACAATAGAAATGATTCAGATGTTCAGACATATCACACCAGACACTTGTAGGTATGCATATATAACTTTAGGAAGACAAACACACAAGCACACACACAGAGCGGCCTGCACTGTACATGCATGTATCAGTTAGTCCTGGTTGGGTTGTGGTTTCAGCCGACGCGTTGCTTCTCGTGTCTCTGATAGTAGAAAGGGGGTAAACACAAGAGTAGACTAATCTGACCACGCTCTGTATTCCACAGAGGAACTGGGAAATAGCAAACCTGCTGCTGCTATGAATCAATTATAAGAGTACACAAAAAGGCACTCTCTTTACAGATGGGAGGTTGAGGTGAAGGTCTATGGAGGGGAAAGAGAAAACAAAATCTTTCCATCTGTTGATAATGGTGTTTTTATCCTCAGTACACACCACATCGCTGAACAGGCTCTACCTCCTCGCGTCCACATGCTCAGAATGAGATAAGAACATTTAAATGCACCTTGACATAAACGGGAAAGAGCATTAAAAAAAAGAGGCAAAAGGGGGTCGTTGTTTCTTTTACATTTCTATTAACCTGAGGAGCATCAGCGCTTGATTAAGGCGCTCCTGGATCAGCCTGATCTGGGCGAGTCTGTGTTTATGCCCATAGTTAACCTCTATTACAAGACTGACCTCAGTCCAGATAGTGGCTGCTTCTGCTTCAGATGGAGGCTGTTACATGGTGCAGCAGGGTCAGAACAGAAGACATACACAGACAGACACACACACACACACACACACACACACACACACACACACTGCCACACCCACACACACATTTGTGACAATCCGGGGTCAAAGCAAAGGCCAGTTTCTATTGCACTATATTTAAGATCAGTTAAACTTAATGACCTCCTTCATCCTCTTTGCCTATCAAATAAACTCCAACATTAGCCCTCAGATCTCAGACGGAGTTTGGCCTTTTATGCTTGCCGTCCAGGCAATGTCGGTTTTAACAGGATGTGATAAAGTGTGGGTAATCTCACGCCCACTTGAGGGCATGATGGTGTAGGTTTATTAAAGGAAATGAGCCTATGGTGAGGATGAGCTAATCTAATTCTAGCAGGATACTACAGCACTAAAAAGGAGGTACCCCACTGCTATGGTAATAAGGCAAAATGCAGTGGTAATAGAGCAAGCCGTATTTTTATAGCAGAAGCAGCACAACTGATGACACAGAAGTGGTGACTGAGACAGGCGCATATTGAAAACTGCTGCCAGCAGTTTTCTAATAAATATGGGACACTGGGTCAGTCACATTCAGTCAGTTTACAAGGGGGCATTGAGCATTGTCTTCATTTTGGAAATATGCTTCATGTAAATTATTTCATGTACTTCGAGAGGAGAAACAACTGTGGGATCCCCACATCAACCTGCTGCATTAAGGCTACACAGCATTGCTCCCTGTGTATCAAATAAAATTACTTCCTCCAGTTTGATGACTTATAGACATTTCATTATGCAAAACATGCATCAAAGTATCTACAGACAGTGTGTGGGTGTTTCTCTGTGGCTCGATACTATATGTGTGTACGCAAGCATGACTGAAAGGCATACAAGAAACTATGGGTGGCTTAGGAAGAATGATAAGAACACAGAACAATGGAAAATATGTTCAGAGTGAGAGATAATCAAACGTAAAATTACTTATTGCTTTTCTTCTTGCTCGCGGACTCACTCTTGTTCACAGGGTTGATTTTACCAAAAGCATTCAGTTATATATTTTCTAGTGTTATCGCTCCTATTGTTCAGCCAGGCACTTTGTGGATTCATACCTCACATTGCAGGTAACATGGAGGGCTTTCATACAGACTTGACCAGTGTTTCTTTCTCTTTCTTTCTGCCTCTTTCTATATATTTCTCTCCCTTTTCCACTCTCTCCGTCCGTCTGTATCATTAATGTTCACTGTGTATATTTATAACCCAATAAAGTTTTTATGACCATCGTCATTAAAGAACATCGAGGTCATGCTGACAGGCAAACAGACACACAAGGATACAGCCAAAGTACATACAGCATAGAGTCAACATGTTATTCACTTGCCAAACATACAAACTGTGTAACACACAATCTAGAACTATGTTTTCACATTACAAATAAGTTTAGCTAGCTACACTGAGCTATTCTGGGTAGCTCAAAAGGTAGAAGGGATTTACTTTGTCTTGCTCAAAGAATGAAAACACAGACACAACATCCCGCTAAAGTAGTCCACAACAAGGCATGTGGAGCACTTTGAGTAACTGGGATATTGTCTCTGGAAAAACACGCTGCTCCAGAGTTCTCTATATTTTTCAGTGCTGGGAGCACCACAGATTCTATTGATGTCTATTGTATTTGGTAGGTCTGATAAGTCTTAACAGTATATTTCTCAAAACCTGAGCAAAAAAGAAAGAAAGAAATGAACAAGAAACTGCATGGACAGAGATAGAGAGGAAATTATTCTTCCCCTGAAATGGGTGAAGTGACTCTTCAAACTGTAGCACAGAACCTCAAAATAGAAAAGGACCTAACTGCCTAACCCAATGGTACACTGGTGCTCACGTTATATGGTGATATTCTTCTCATGCATGTCGTGAGGAATTCTTCATTTAGGCTCCTTACAGGAAAATGCTGAGCACAGTAATATTCTACTCTGATGGTAACAGTGATGAAATTAAATCTAGTGCATCTACCTCCTACCTGTCTCACACTTACTGAGCCCCACTGAGGATGAACTGCTGACCCATCAATCACAAGATCAACCAGTCTCAGAGCCACACCTCACAGGATCACATTTTAGCCTCATCCAATAGTAAGCCTTGCTCAGGGTGAGGCATGTACGTATCTTTCTGTTTAATCTTTGTTAGATAGCAAACAGCCTTTGTACCACACACTGCTATCACCCTCATATCACACGAGAGCAATGACCAGCCACACAAATAAATACCGCACAAGATACTAATCAAATGCTAACACTGGGGGGGGGCACTTTTTTGAGCTCACCACCTCTAATCCATTAATCCTAAAGATATATATTTTCATGACACACACCTTCCTCTCAAACAGATGCGATGAGTTTTGTAATTATTTTCATATTGGTGGTTGCCATATGATTATCCCAAACTGGAGGTCAAGCAACGCTCATTTAATTTCCTAAAGCATCACTGCACCCAATACGTCCACACTTTTAGGCTTTAATTTTAATGATGTGACCCCAGTGGGCATAGTGTAATAGGTGGCATCAGAAAAATGTACACTAAAATACAATGAGTTGCACCATCGAAATTGTCTTGAGAGAAAAAAAAGGACAGAAAATAACTGGAATTGACCTTTTCATCAACCCTAATCAGAGCAGTTGACCTGGCACAACAGTCACTCTCATAAAGAACACATGAGGGCATTTATTTATGTGCTCACCTTGCAGGTGTACAAGGCAAAGACAGAGAGAGAGAGATGGATAGAAACAGAGAGAGCAGACTAAGTGTACTGTAAATCTCCTGACCTTGGTCCTGGCTCTTTAGCTCTCTGTGTGAAGGGGTTTAGCCCATAGCCTTAAATATTTCAACACTGCTTGGTTGGCGGGAAAGTGCTGAGTTAGAAGAAGGGAGAGAAGCCAGGCCACAGCATTCTACCTCCCCCAGCAATTAACAGAGCAGCAGGACACCGCTGCAGTGCTCAGTGGTGTGTGTGTATGTGTGTGTGTGTGTGTGTGTGTGTGTGTGTGTGTATTAGTTACTATCCATTTCTTTTCTGCAAGTACCTTTGACAGTTTCAACTGCTACAGTAAAAATTGTAGACACCTCTAGAAACTTCGGCATATACAAAATCACACTTTCTTGTGTTTTTTTTCCTCCAAAAAACTTACCAGTTACTGTCAGCTCAGTTGTCCTCCTCACAACAAAACCACCAAACTGGATTTCGCAGGTATAATTCCCAATGTCATCTTCCTTTACTTCCTGGATAGACAGAATGTCTCTCTTCTGGATGATGCTGGCACGCCACTGCTTTGGACGACACTCCTGTGCATTAGAGAAGGACGGGTAGGTCAAATTCAAAACATCAACCCAAAATTCATAATGGATTACATCCACAACATTTCAAATGGTTTGAGCTGGACACAAAAAAAGCTTTGAAATGTCATGTCAAATGTTAAGAAAGTGGATGGAGTGCTAGCGATGCATAGCTTGGCACTCTGACATAAAAATTCCATAAGGTAAAATGATACGGCTTAGCCATTATCCTACTTATCTGATCAAGATTTATTGCACTGAACTGAATATTCTCTATTCAATACTCCGGTATATCCAGAGAGGACAGAGAATGTTATTTACAGTAGTCTCTGCTGGCAAAATAAGTGTGTTTATGCTGCGTCTGTGTGTGTGTGTGTGAGTATAAGTATGTGCAGGCACAATGAGTGACTCCACGACATGATCCCCTCTCCAGCCCCCTCGGTGCTACGGTAGGGACAATGATGGCTCGGTGGATTCTATTCCACCATTGCTCCCGGCAACCTTCAAATTCAATCACGGTGGCTCCACAGTCATCCAAATAACTCTGGGTTCCAGGACTCCCAGTCATTACCCAAGCCGTAATTGAATTCTGGAAAAACCTAGAGGTCGAGCCCGGCCAGCTAATCTACTGCTGATCTGCCTGTGAATAGTCTGGCCTGAGCCCTTCTCCTGATGCACTGTGTTGTCCGCAGGCCGTGCCTGACCTGGGAAAGGCAAGAACCCAGGTGAAGGAGGAGAGGGCGCATGCTGAATAAAGATCAGGGACGAGGTGTATT
The DNA here is from genome assembly GCF_021018895.1 of Seriola aureovittata. NCBI lineage: Eukaryota > Metazoa > Chordata > Actinopteri > Carangiformes > Carangidae > Seriola > Seriola aureovittata. The sequence continues at coordinate 9,728,550 of NC_079374.1, read as the reverse complement.
TGGAGGACATCCACTCATTCCTCAGGGCAAAGAGTGACATTGTACAATTTTCTCCTCATACAAGATTTGTGTTGATTATAAAAGCCACCTCTGCTCACTACTTATTCTCTTGACTATAACTATGACTCCGACGGTGGCACACAGCAAACATAGCAAATATAGCTTATGTAATTCATTGTCATCATTTGCATCCATACATAATCTGCCTAAGTGATCTGGAACCAAGTTTCCAACAAGGCTTTTAAACATAATCAGCCAAGAAATTAGATGAAAACAAACCAATGAACCATTAAAGAATATTTCTCGGTTGTATAATCACAAAGACAGATGCCCCCCTTATTACTTTTGCCTGACACATAGCAAATACAAGTATTCAAGACATACAAAAAACACTGAACAGTGAATCTTCACGCAAATGTACAAATAATACACAAACCAAGAAGAGATACAATCACACATGAACTGCTCGGTCAGAAAGCCCACCTTGTACCAGGTGATGTCCAGCTCTTTGCCAGGTTCAACATAGTCATCTATGTCAGGGCAGAGAATGTCTTTACTCTTGCTGAGCTCAGCCTTCTCAGTTCTTCTCATGTTGGAGTTGTAGCACAGATTTGTGTCATTTTCCGCCACAGTCAGAGACATAGACACCTTCATGCAGTATGTTGAGTTCCTGTGGGCAGAGAACGAGAACAGTTTACTTGTCTGATAGTGGGAGTTCACTGAGAAAGCACCATTAAACAGTACAAATGTTACATAATAGAAAGCAAAACAGATAAAAGACTTTCTTAATCATGTTCATTCACACAAACAAAAAACACTGATACTCTTACTACATATCGTCAAACAAGTGTAATTTTATGTTCACTCCCTTTGATACCCTTTCAGTTATTTGTATCCTATTCCATCCGTCCTCTGTCTCCCTCCTCCTCTCATGTTTGTGGGGTTAGCAATAATGACGTGTTCAGCAGCTTTACCGAGTCAATGACTCACGCTCACGACCATTATTGGATTTATGGGGGGAGTCAGCCGGGCCTGGGAATGCTAATCAGAGAAGAGACAAACGCTGAGAGGGCCTCACGACATGAAGGATGGGAAAGCTGCTTGGTCATCACAAGGAGTTGGTCCCCATTGCACATCCTCCCTCGTCTCCCGGCAACCGTGAGCACACTTCACCTCTGATGCACACAAGCTGGCAGAGGTGAAGGATGCCTCTCTCTCTCTCTGTTATCAATGTTGTCGTAATCATCATCCTTAACCACCATCAGCCACCATCATTTCAGCCCCTGTCACCATTGACACAATGCCATCCCATTGCACTCGCCTCCCCAAAAGTGACTGTGACAATGTGTTCCCTTCCAAACTTACGCAACATGGCCAAAAGTATAAGGATCCCCACACAAAGTATGTTGACACCTTTGCTGCTTTGACAGCCTCAACTCTTTTGGGGAAAGTTTTTCCACTGAATTTTGGTGCTGACATTTGCTCTCATTCAGCCTCAAAAGCTTTACTGACAATGGCCCCTGATGTCCTGGCTTGCAGCAAGTGTCCCAGTTTATTCAACACTTCCACCTCACTCGCACTGAGGTCAGGGCTCTGTCATGTCAAACTTAGAAAACCATTTCCTTATGGACCTCACTTAGTACATTGGGGACTTTGTCATGTTGAAACAGAACAATTATTTCCGAATTATTGTTACAAAAGTGGAAGCATACTGTGAATAGGTGTAGCATTAAAAGAGGCTAGGTGGCAGGTGGTGGTGACTGTTGCTTGACAGGAGCTTCGGCCATTGTTGTGTTTACGAGACAAGAAGTTTTAATATGCCCACTGAGCAGCACTATGTCTTCAGGGCAGATGGGCTACAGTGAATTGCTATCGAAGAAGATTTCCCTTAATTGGAAGTGAGAGGCCTTACCCAAACCATGAACATCAGACCTAGACTAAAACTACTTTATAATGTAAGTCTGTCTGCGTTTTTAACCTCTGTCTCCTGGCCCAGCCTGACTGCGATCTGACTAGGTCAGCCAGTTGGTTGGTCACAATGGGAAGCTGTGCGTAAAGCCATATGGGCTTTCATTTCATTTCATTACATTACATTTACGGCTTGCCAGATGCTCCCATTCACTGTAAATGACAGGGTTTCATATGATCTACTCAGGTTATGGAAGCAATAAGGGAGTCACCCTCTCTCGTATAAACACCTCTGACCCCCTGGGGCCATAAAACACAGGTGCAGACACACACACGTGTGTGCACACACACATGCTAAAGAGACAAATGCTGCTGTGTGCAGCTGTGGAAGACTGTAAAGATAGCAATGAGGGGAGCAGAAACAGAATAGCAACTGGGAATGAGATAAAGAAGATGCTATATAGGTCTACTACATAGAAGATGACTAAAAGGGCATCTGGAAAATGCTGTAGGAAGCAAAAGTACGATGCAAGATATTGCAACAGAGTTATGCCCTCTTGGTGCTGAAATCTAACATTATCGACTCAATGCCTCCTATCTAGAGGGAACAGAGTGGGAAGATGCGATGCTGTAGGCTTACAAAGTACACTTGGACAATATATTTAGTTAAAGAAAAAATACAACCATGCAAACACACAGTCACTGATAGACATGTGGACACATAACATGCACATGTTGGCAAATTTCCCCACCTACAAAATCAACCCACAGAACACCAACCCGCTTGTTAACATAACAGGGGGATGATCAGAAATGACCTCTCACAGTAGTGCACCTGAGCCACTGAAGTCTCCAGGGAGCTGATAGGAGACATCTCTAATGTTTAAATATTCACAGCCGGCACCCTGTGGCATTGTGGGAAGGTGTCAGCAGTGCAGCTTGATTGATGGACAGCCGGGGGTCAATGCACAGTCCTGCGGTGTCTTTCACGTCTGTCACATTCTATTTGAGTGTAGCTGGTTATTAGTTGCAGATATTAGTCTGCGGCTCACGTTAGCTGTAATTCTCCAAATATTATCCTACCGTTGGATAATGTAATCATGGGAAGGAAATACACACGGTGTCAGCCACTCCAGAACACAGACTCATTACTAGAATTAATATAAAATAATTTATCCGGTCAAACATAGAGAGACTGTGGCGGTGTGTGTGTGTGTGTGTGTGTGTGTGTGTGTGTGTGTGTGTGTTTGTGAAAGAGCAAAGAAGACTTCAGACCTTGTGTGAGAAGACAAAGGAAAGGACAGGCGGAGGAAAGAGAGGCAGAGAAAGAGCAAAGAAAAAGAGAGAGAAAGCCAGAGGAAGCACGCGGAGATTGATGTGTAAATGAAGTCACCTTCACATGAAAACTAGCGATTAGACTTAAATTTCCAGACCGAGAAGGACAAAGATAACTATTCACACGCATGCACACAAAGAACGTACGCATACGCAGCACAGAAAGACACACACTTCAGTGAATCAGTGTGCCTCCATATCTCTTTCTGAGAAAAACATCTGGAGGGCGGCAGTAGAAAGCTGAACTTAACACAGAGGGATTTACCTACATTTATAGACATTATGCAACATGACCAGAGCTACTGGAAACTATCCTGCCATACATAAAGTGCAGTCAGAAGGCATTAGGGCATTGACACATTTTTAGTGTGTTGGCTTTTTGTACTTCAGCGATCACTGGATTTGAAATGAAACAATCCCTAGGACTTTAGAGTGCAGACTATCAGCTTTAATATGAGGGCGTTTACATCAAGATTAGCTTTAACTGTGATACAATGAAATCATTGAAGTAAAAACTGCAGTCATTATCGCTTCTAAATGGATCGTTGCCATCACTACCCCCAAATTTCTGGTATGCATTCTTCACGTTACTCATGCTGAAAACAAAAGCATCCTAATCTGATCAATTACAGTCAATGTGCTCAAAATATCTATGTATGTAGCCTTGGCATGTAGATTCATTTCTCAAGTATATTTTTTTGGGCTTTTATGCCTTTAATGGACAGCACAGTGGAGAGTGACAGGAAACAGGGAGGCAGAGAGAGGGGGAATGACATGCAGTGAAAGGCCGTCCGATGCGGGATTCGAACCGGGACCGACTGCAGCGAGGACTGTAGCCTCTACACATGGGGCGCCTGCTTAAACCACTACGCTACACGACGCCCCGTAGATTCATTTCTGAGGCAGTGTATTAGGTCCTGCATCATCCTTGGCAATTTGACCAGGGCTGGGGGGCCCATAAGCTCACCCACATGTTTATTATTGTAACCATGATGACAAATGCCTGGTACACCTGCTGCCGTAGGGGTGCCATTTCAGCCCTTACGGGTTACATCAGAGCGTCTGGAAAAGTACCATAGTGCCAGTGGCACTTTATGTTTTAAATTGCATGTAATAATGATGAGATTTTTACAACCGAATAACTCATTATGCTTTTGAATTGTTATACCCACTGAGCTGCAGTTTATTAGGCACGTATTAAGTGTATCAAATACCAAACCATTACACCAGCCCTGCAATAAAGCACTAACATTACAAATTTTATATATCCAATCATGTTACAGAGGTGTTGATTCAACTCTCTGGTCATATGGTTGTGTAATGTTTGTCCATCACCAGTAATGTCATTGGGGGTGGTTTTAACATTAGGTGTAATTCAGATGTCTACGGTATGGATAAATGAAGGTCTGCTGCATGTACTGTATGAAGTCCGACTGGGGCGAAGAGAAGATGAAGGCATATTTTTCCTGTCTTTGCCTGCGGGGAGTTTCAGGGGAGAGCGGTTGGGTCATATGTGCTAAAATGTGTGACTCAAAAGCTTACTCCCTAACAAAAAGAGAATTGATTTCAGCACAGAGGCAAATCTCTCGCAGTGTTCTGATTAGGGTATCTGAGCGGTTTGAAATCCCCCAAGCTCAACACGAGCAGGCTGAGAAACACAGACCTGGGGGCACTTCTTACAACTGTAGGGCTCTACAGAATTACAGCACGCCCTGAATTTCAAACACAACACTTGAATAGGAACATGGCCTTGTTAGAAGAAATGGTCAATAATCAAAGTCAAGCTTAATTTACAGTAAGACAGCATTACAAAGTATTTGTGCCAGATTAGTTCTACAAAGTGTGTGTTCATGAAATACAGGCTGGGATATCACTGCACACAAGCACACTCCCCCCCCCCCCAGGCACACTCCCAGTATCCTGCGAGCATCTCAGGGTCTTTAAAAGGCCTTTAACTGGGTTTATTAAAAAAACCTCTCTGAAATGAAGAGCTGCAATGAGCCGTTTATTGAGGGATGTTCTCCACTGTAAAGGTTAATAAGTTTCTGCCACATAATTATGCATCTTGTATTAGTAAGAGTCTCTCTGCAACGGTTCACTGAAGTGAGTGTGTATATGTGGGTGTTTGTGTTTGTGCTTGAGTTTGTACTCTGTTGTCTGTCTTTGTGGTTACATCTACCTTTGCCATATCACAAAAGGTATGTTTACATGGAGCCTAATAATCTGATTATAATCGGTTTAAAAGCCCAAACAGAGTAAAAATGTTCCATATAAACACCTCAATGAAGTTTAAACCTTTTCATAAAACAAACAAAAGAAAAAATTGTACAACGTAACCAATTTAACTTGATTAGTTTACTGCGCTTCAACATTTTGCGAAACATAGTTATTTGTTTTCTTTGTGTGAGTTAAGTAAGAGGATTACTACTCCTCTCATATATACTCACATGTCTTTTTATGAAGTACAGAGCAAAAGCCGGAAGGCAATTAGCCTGGCTTAGCATAAAGTACAAACTTTTATGGGGCGCTCTGTGTTGAAACTATTTCATCGATTCTTCTCATCACCTTCAACCAAAAATTGTTGTTTTCACATTTTTGTGTACAGATTCCATAGTGTTACACCATGTTCATTAGAAAGTGTTAGAGGTGCAGGTTGGTGTGTTTCTGAACTTTCCAGAGAGCAAAGGGAGCTACTTCCCCCTGACTCCAGTCTTCATGCTAAGTTAAGCTGTCCTCAGGCTCCAGCTCTATACGTAACGCACAAACAAGTGATTGGTATTAGTTTTATCATCTAAATCCCTGTAATAAACATTTGAGAAAAATCATCATCCCTAGTAATTTCTGTTTTTCCCTCCTCCTACCGTAAGACACAGGAGTAGAGGCCCACGTCCTGGAGATCAGCAGGTCTGAACCAGATGGCATCTTCCTCCTTGCTCATGCGCACCCCGTCGAAAGAGATGGGCTCCTCGAAGTCGCTGTGGCCAAGGCCAGAGCTGCGGTACCACATGAGGCTGAGGCCCACACTCTGCGCCTGGCTGTAGTTAGCCCGGATGTAACCATAGAACAGAGCGCACTTCAGCCGCACCGGCTCGCCCTGCAGCACCCGGTACTTAAGGTAGTCCACTGACCAGTCTGTACAGCCGTCCACTGCAGAGAAACACACACAGAAAGACACACATTCAACAACACATTACAAGGGTGTGAGAGAAAATAATAAAATTTGAATATAATATGAATGAGCACATATAGCACTGGTTACAGTGTGATTACTGCACATATAAAGAAATATTACATTTCCAGCAAAACAATACAGCAATATTATGCATCTTCAAGTTATTTTACAAGAACATATGAGAGGGATGAAGATTACCAGGTAATAAACCACCCACAATAATCCTCTTCTTACTTATTAGAAAACACTCTCTAAAATAGCTTTATTTGTAATGAGACACTAAGCTCTTTATAGTATACAAGTAGAATACTGCATGGAGATACAATGCATGGATATTAATGTAGTTCAGTTCTTTTGCCCAATATTGTGCTGAGTTTTATTGTATTTGAGCTTTTGGGTGATTGCAGTTTTACAGTGGTGGATCCATCTCCTCTCCCCTGTTGTTGTCTTGACGCTGCTCACACATTCAGGGCATGTGAACAACCTTTGGCTCTGCAGAGACAGCTTAGACGCTCTCCTGCAGTATCCAGACATGCAACCACTGTGACATTTGGGAATGAACTGTAAAATATCTCCATAAATGATGTCAGGCTCCTCCAAGTGCTGAGGATGCAGCACAGCTCCGGTGTCACAGAGTGCAAGGCTAGTTCATTAACTGGAAATACGTCTCAAGCCCTTCAAACATGGCATGTTCCTTGTCTAACAGATATTTTTCCTAAGGCTCTTTGTCTCACAGTTTTTTGTCCAGAGCTAACAGGTTAACTCAGCTAGCATCCAATTCATACGTACTACAAGCTACTTTACCCTGACTGGACTGAGATAGATTGGCCTACATGTCCAACTAGGTTAGTGTGCATACTACAGTGAAAGTCGAGTAGCTCATTTGATAGATAAAATCACAAGATAACACATGTAATACAGATGGAAACTGTATCTCCCAGCCTAATTTGTGAAATATATACTTCAGTTGCTACAGTATAACAAAGTGCAGAGGAGAAAAAGGGTGGCTAAAAGGACATTTGACAAAAAACAAAGACACTGGCACAGCCCCTCAGGCACACTCCTCTGCTCTGGATCAAGCAAGCAGATCTCACTCAGTTCCCAAGCTACCGAATGTTAACCCATGGCCAGCTATCAGTCTCTGACTAATTATCTACCATTTGTTTATCCAGCAGGTGTATATTAGAGAGTACATGTGGGTGCATGCGTAACCGGAGAGCTTGAGAAAGAGAGGTGGTGATGGTATGGTGAGATAAAGTAATAAGAACCCTGCTGCGTGCCAGTCTGTGAGTGATACAGAGCCTCATGGGGACAGCTATGCTTGTAATTAATACTCTTAATTACCAGGGAAGTAATGTGTGTCTTTCTGTGTGTGTATGTACGTGTGTGTGTGGTTCCATGAGTGTGCATTCCCTATACGAATGGCTGTGTGCCTAATTATGTCTGTTAATTACCAGTAGGCTTATCCACAAATATGTGTATGTGCTTACATTCGAATTTGTGAGAAACACAAAGCGTGTGTGCGTGTGCGGGGTGAAATGTGTGAAACCCTAATTATCGCTCCTAATAATGAGAGCAGAGCCCCCATAGATGCAAACACACACGCTCATATGTGTTCACATGCATTCCTCGCAACTTTAAACTTGATCGATCAACTGTTGAGCATCTAACTGATGAAAACTATTAACGGTGTAAGTCCTGCAGATAAACCTGTTTGTCAATAGAGATATATTTTTTCAAAATGAGAAAAAAATAAAACAACATTTTCCATAATTTCAAAAAAAAAAAAACACACAATCCACTCACATTTTGTGCATTTATCCTCTTTGAACATTTAAACTTTAAATCAGATATAATAATCAGGAAACACTAAACCACAGACAACTACTACTTCTCTAACATTAGTGTGAATTTCCATTGAAGGCAGCAGGTAACTTCTCTGCCCTCTCTGCATATCAATCAGCTAATCAGCAGGGACAGTGGAGGCTTCATTCAGCCTTTTCTTCATTCACCCTCTACACCTCTAATGGATATGACCTCTGCCTCTCTCCCTCACAGGCTCCATTTCTACCCTCTCTGCCACAACAAAAACAGATTATTCTAATGAGCTTGTATCCTCCGCAATGAAAAAACATTTCATTCAGTGGGAGACTGTCCTCCTGTACAAAAAAAACCCAAAAAAGAGCCTATATGTGGTCGGTGCAAGCCGCTCATGATGACCTTGTTGAGTGACCTCTAGTGAACATAGTAATGATAATGTGAGCAAAGAAGGGGGCCTTTTTGTGCCTGAACCTAACCAAACTGTTCCACAACTTTAATCATGTTTTTATTATTGTTACAGTGACGTTGGAGGTCCTACCCTCAAAGGTTGTAATCCAAGGGACAAGCGACCTTTACAGTTGTTTAAGTTGGAGTTGTCAGTGGCAGTGGTGTGCTGTCCGAGAAACAAACTCCACAGGCATGCGGGTATGGACACCTTTCATTCCTAACAGACCTCCCCAATGGGAGTTACCTAATATGGTGGCCTTTTGTGGGGGGAAACCATATTTACGTCTGAAACTTAAAACGGTTTTATCAACTCAATTAGAGGCTGACATTTCCCTCATCCCCACGCTGGGCTGGAAAATCAATGCTTCCCGCTGGAGGAATACTGCAGTCCCCACCTCTCACTCCTCCTGCTGACAATAGATTCTCTCTCTCTCACACACTCTCACACACACTCTCACACACACACTCACACACACACACACACACACACACACACACACACACACACACACACACACACACACACACACACACACACACACACACACACACACACACACACACAGAGGATCTCTTTGGTTTCCTCCCTGCACCTCTGGGACATCACACCTTTGTAGTGATTTTGTTCAGCCACTCTTAGACAAGCCCGTAGTGTAAAGGATGTTTTCCATATGGACACATTCCCACGTGGCTGTCAGACCGGGGGAAACTGACCTCTGCTCCACTGAATCTTACTGCAGCACTGTAAGCTGCAGTACTCCTTCACTGGCCACTGCTGCTCTGCTGCTGATGCCCTAACACTGCTACATCACATGACGTGTAGGGCATATGTATAGCTGGTGCAAGGAAGCAGCAAGGAGAGAATGTCAAGCTATAGGATATATGTGTGTGTGTGTGTGTGTGTGTGTGTGTGTGTGTGTGTGTGTGTGTGTGTCTCATAGAAAACCTTATTACTTTCTGCACCGCGGCAGACCTGTCCGTCTTAGTGTGACACTAAAGCAAGGCAATAAATACAGACCCCTGAGCTAGAATAAATTTACCCACATTCATGCATAAACACCCATGGAATCACACAAACAAGCAAACACACACTTGCAACAACCCAATGCACACACACACATACACGCAGTGGGCTACTGCTTTTGTTCCCCGCATAATCAAATTCCCATTATCCTTTCACAACAGTATATCACTCCAGTCTGCCTTGCTCTCCTACTTACATGTCTCTCACTCGCTCTCATGACGCTCTCAGTGGTCGGCCTCCTCTCTCATCACTACCTGCTCTCCTAATGAAGTATAATTATCAGATGTTGGGTGGGCGGCAGGGTTCTCACAGGCCATGAAGACATTCAGTGATCTATATGTGGGAAAGGACTCTTAATAACTTTCTGTCTCTCTCATTCTCTTTCTCTCCTCCTTAGTTTACACCCACTCTGCATACGTGACTCCATCATTATCTCCCTATCCAGCCGACTCGATCCCTCTAACTTGGCTTGGTTGATGATTTTCGTCCTCCGTGGCCTATCTTGTTTTTTTCTAACTGATTTCTAGAACAATGCTGTTCATTCTGTAGAATTTACTTTCACTTTGAAACAAACCATTACCTTACACAACAAACACCCTGTACAACCAGCAACGCTGGAGGCAAAGAAATTACCAACATTTTCCACTATGGAATTTCACCAATGTATTCTCGGCACACTATGGATCACCTTGATTTTCTGGCCCCATAAGTGCAGGTATTGTGGGAAAGAGCGTAGATCTCTCAAGGTAATCTTGCAGAATCTATAGTATATGGTTCACTGCGTTAGTAAGCCCTATAATCACCACCTATCTTCTGGCCAATTACATATGACTCTCCTGTGCTGAAGACTTGACTATTCTAAGTGCACTGAAATGAGGTAACACATGATGACTAGATATTCAGAGCAGTAAATGTGCAACAAAACATTCCTGCATTAATCTTCAAAATTGGCTCAGGTATCTTCTTCTCTGTTGGGCTCATTACCTTTCAACCTCAGTCTATCTCTCTACTTCAGCCTCAAAACTAATTAATCAAGGATCAACACAGCTAACTACAACCTGAGACGTACCCTGTAGCAGTAGAGTCCCGGCTGTCTCTGGAAATCACTGGCTTTGTCTTTTGAGCCAACAGTTCCGCTGTGTGTCCCTGTGTGTGCCCTGACTCTGAGTCTTTCTTGTGAGGCTGAGGCTTGTTGGTATCGCATTAAAGGTAGGTGTTTAAAGCGCCTAACCTCGTGTGTTACTTAAAAATGCGTTTCCTTCCATCTGTCTCGACATGGATTTTCAATCTGCACATGAAAAGACTAACTAATTCTAAAAAAAAAAAAGACTTGGCTGAGGTTGAAAAAGGTGTGTCGATAAAAACCAAATGTGTTATGGTAAATAAATTGTGACATACATGAAGCGTGTGACTTAAACATAACTCTAGCTTGAGTACACAGATGAAGAGACTGTAACATCCCTCAAATTTTACATGAAACAAACATTAATGCTATATTTCCATACCATTCCCCATGTTTTTCTAGTGTTTGACTGGCCTTGTCAAATGGTTTAATGGCACATGAGAGGGGAACCAGCACCATCAACCGTATATCTCAATGCATCAACTCCTAATATTTATATAACACTCGTTGAAGGAAATGTGGATCAATTCACATTTTTAAAAATCTGTGCTACATTTGTATGGAAATTGGAAGAGAAACTTGCGTTAAGGAACTGACCATGTAATAGTAACAGTAACTATAGTAATAGCAGGGAGGTTCAGGTTATTATGGCTGTGTTGTATACGTAAATGTGATTGGACATTACTAGTCAGCTGAGAGCCACAGCTGTGAATGAGTCAATGATTGTGAATCATGAATGAAACATTTGATGCTAATCAGCAAATGCAATCAGTGCTCTGCCTGAACTAACAAAATGCTTCATTCGTTTTGTCCTATGTTTGTTTTAGTTCTGGTTTTGTTTCCTACAAAAATGTATTATATATTTCTCATGAACATAATCATTCTTAGTCCAAATCATGAAGCTCATAAACAGGACAGTCAGATCCATTTATATAAGCGCTCCCGTGTTAATTGTCAATTGATTCAGCTCAGAAAAAAAAAAAAAATTGTGTAAGCTCAGTTACAGGCTGAGGCCTTTGAAGTTGGTGAGGAAAATCTGCTTCTGCGTCAGCCATCTTTGTTGACTAGGATCCACAGCACTAGAACTAACTCAGTTTATGTAGCCTGTTCCTGTTAAACCGAGATCTGGTTTAACAAGGTCTGACATGGTCTGAATGAACATTAACACCAGACCTTTTCTGCATGTGTTTTTATAAATTTGTGAAGTCTACATTATTACTAAACACACATACAGTATATGTTTTTACTGAAGTATGACTGTGTGTCAGAGAAACTTGCTCTCTTCTTTCCTGTCTTTCTCCTCATCTTTGTAACTACTATAAGAAACTTGATATGTGTCTTTTTAATCTCTCCCTCTGTGCTGTGCCACTCCATATTTCTGTCTCCACATCCATCTCTTTCACTGACAGTTCACCATTGTTCATTTATATGCAAATGCAGACCAATACAGATAATTTCTCACTACCTTTGCTGTTTATCCAAAAAACAGAGTTAGAGTGGAAACAGGACTCTAGTTGATATAAATCTGCCTTCCTCTTTATCTTTCTCTTTCTGTCATGATGACTTTAAATCAATGTTTTCCCAAATCACATATTTGATATTGTCAACATGGTACAATAGGTAAATATTTTATCCTTCTTTTTATTCTTTCAACTGATTTCACATCACGTGATTTTAATGTCACTAAATATTAATTTGTTTTTTTCTCTACAGCAGGAGTGTTTCAGGCAGCGGCACCCTGATATTTTGGGGCTGTTCAAGCAAGTGAATTTCGTCTCTTCTGCATCCAAGCAAATCCAATTTCCTAAAAAGGTTTCCTGAAATCATGTTACATCCCGATCACCGATTACTTAAAGGCAAGTTCGCAAGGAGGAGAATCATGAGGGCAGGTGAAGCAGTGCAGGCGTCACCTGATTATTACAGGCTGTTAAAAAGTAATAATTCATGTTACCAATGAGAAGTCAGGGCTGAAAGTAATGTTCAACCACAAGAAGTGGAAGGGACCAGTGATGGAGAGGATCAGAGTCAGAGTGCAGGACAGAATGAGGAGTCAAGGTGAGAGTATTCAGTTGCCAAGTCATTAGGAGCGTTTGAGGCCGTTTAATGCCACTTTTTATAGTCACATCTTACCTAAAGACATTTTAAAATACAAATCCTCCTGAGGCCTGGAATAATTAAAGTTTGTGTATTTTAGATATTGTTAGATAAAGACAACAATGGCAGAAAAAACGTCACAGTAATACTCAGTAAAATTTCAATAAAATACTCCTCCTCACTGTGAAATAATCAGACAGAATTTTGGAAGAAAACATAAACAAAATATTTTCATTCTTGATCTGTTGATTATCATTTTTCCAATTCATCATTCAATTTAGTCTTTAAAATGCCATGGCACTCACACACACTCTGAGTCATTAACCTGCCAAATCCGAACACACAGCCAAGTCATGGTACATACATTTCTAGATTCAGTGTGACTTACACTTCCTGAGGATATCATCATCCCCGATGTCCACGTCCCACGAACAAACGTCCACATATCCGCTTAGAAATCATGGAGAAAAGCTGCTCTGCATGTAACTCCAGATTACGCCAGAGAATGATAACGTTTTAAAATTTTCTTCAGTATCAAAGTAATCAAGTGATAGCTGTCTGTAAATCCATGCGTACACTGCAAACACAAACTGCTAATAGCTAATTCGGGATATTTTTTAATGATGCCTGGTTGCCAAAATGTTGAAAAGAAATACGCTAAAAAAAAAAAATGAGACTCAGGGTGCAGCCCACAGCCGAACTATCAACTCCATGGCAACACTCCTTTACATCTCCTTAAAAGCCTTAAATTGCAGTAACTGTAGTTTCAACACGTAGAGCGTTTTATCCCCTAAATAGAAGCAAGAAAAAGAATAATAATAGGTGTTAGGAAGTGAGCTATAAAATCAATTTGACCTCTGACTATAACTGCCCATTTTTGCTCTGATAATATCCCAGTACCATTCACGTTCTTGTAGTGTCCTATTACCTCAATCTTTTAGAAATGTGTTACCTCCACTTTGGCTGATTTACCGGTATTACAATTATCATTATGTTCTAGACTCTGGCTTACGTCTGTAACAACAAATCTTTCACTTGCTGAGCAAAGGATGCTATTTTCTGGCTTTACCACTACTGTCAATAATATAGTTTTATTCCCGATTTTAACACAAAGAAAGAGTCGCTTTTTGGGAACACTATATGTGTCACTACAAGGTTAAATAAGACCCACCCTCAGACTGTACGAGTAAATGTATAATAATGAACCTTCTTCGTGTATGCTGTAATAGCTATATGCGCTAGTGGCTGTATTTCGATGTCCACTTTCTTTTTGTCTTCTTCTGTTTATTTATTCAGATTTTATTTTTTTCTCGATTGTTGCTCTATATTGTTTCTATTGTGCCTCTAGTGTTTGGAGTCAAGTGGAAAATACAACTAAAATGATCACAACAATAAAACAAAGACAATGAATAGCTTATCACTGCTTCTATGTTCCTTCAGGCCATTTTCCTCATTCATTTCTGCTCAGAAATATATCCTGCCCATACCTGTTCGTGTGTGTGAGTGCGTCCACATTAGTACGACACACTCATCATATCCTACTGTATGCAAATGAAATCAGAGCTTCCACTTCTCCTCATCTTGCTTTGTTATTTTTTCCTCCTGAAATTATTTCTATGCATAGACCGTAAATTGTGCTGTAATGCACAACAGTGTTACGTTAAACCACTGAACCTGCACCTGAGGACCATAGAATAGGATATAGGAACAATAGGGAAATGAAGTAAATCTAATTTCTGGCAGTAGATGTTGACATTTACATACATATTGGCAGAGTAATTTCAAAGGCAGGATGAAGCTTTGAGAGATAAACCAAGAACAATACCTAAAACTGAAGCAAATCCTCAACAGTGAGATTTAAACCACACAGTCTAAGCAGGTGTTCAGAAGGAAACTGCAGGCAAATGTATCTGTGGCTAAAACTGCTACAAAAAGTAAAACAGGATGGAATCCGTAAGTCTACTGATTGACTACAGTATTAAAAGTAATTTACAGGCGAATCAAACAAACTTTCAAGTTTGCCTGAAGGTGACAGTCCTGTTTCTATTGTTTCATATGGAAACCAGGGTGGGTTTGTTGCCCTTGACCAAGTTCAGCTCACTCAGATCCTTTTAATAACTCTCCAATTGACTTCAAATTAACCAGAACCCGTTATAGAACAGAAATTTCCCCTGTTGTGTGAGAAAGGGTGTCACTGAGACATTAGCTTTTTGACTTTCCTCTCTCTCTCTCTCTCTCGCTCTCTCTCTCTCTCTCTCCGTCTCTCTTTTTCCCTTGCTCATCCTTTCTTCCTTTCTCTTGATGATAAAGGGCTCTTTTTAAGGAGAACAGAAAGCTTGTCAGGAATTGGCCAGCTGGAGAAAGTCATTTGAGGCCCAAATTGATGCACTCGGGACTCTCAATAGTATCTCTCCAATAGTGGGGGCAGGATAGAGGGAGATGTGGTGGCCGGGACATTGTTCCTCGTAAATGGCTCTTTATTTCATGGGCGAAGTTGGGAAATGAGCAGCACCGCTCATGGCTGCCGCCATACAGCGGAGGACGGCCATGCGTTAAATAGAACACTAAGAAACAGGAGCCCCTAATATCTTAACAACTAAAAAGTCTACGCCTCACCTACATCATGTGCAGTTTTACTGGCAATGGGAACACATGCAAATAAAGTTCCTATAAGTTATAAAGTCGAGACTGTGTGTGAACACCATCCATCATGCTGACAGTGTGAGGGCAGGCTACATGGACATGAATCCATGCACAGGCTGACTGGCTGAACAAAGCCCCCTGGACCATGACTAGGAAGAAAGGCCTGAAAGAGGAGAAGCATTTCAAATCCCAAATCCCAAATGTAAAGTGTGTGTGTGCATATGTTTCTTCTTTGGGAAAATCTGTGTCTATGCAGGTGTCAGTCTGCTATGTAGTACTGAAATACCAGTAATTTCTTCTCTCTCTTTCTGTGTTTGTGTGTGTGTGTGTGTGTGTGTGTGTGTGTGTGTGTGTGTGTATGTGTGTGTGCGTGCTCTCCATTGTGCAGCTGTGATCCATGAGATTCAGGCTGAGCTGTCACTCCGCTAATCTCCCCCAGTAGAAATACAGCTTGGAAAATGTCATCCGAACATTCCGAATTGTGTTTACACTCGCTGCAGGTTCCATCGCTTCTAATTTGACAAGTCATTATCACCCATGCTCCTCTCCCTCCTCCCTCTCGCTGCCTGAGAGACAACAATAAAGAGGAGGAGGAAGGATGAAGGAGAAAAAACAAGGGCATTAAATTCCACTCACAGACACACAATTGTGCTCTCAATAATCAGGTAATCCAAACACCTAGGCTAGAACAGGAAGTATTATTGTTATTTTCATTTATTAAAGAAAAACTTCACTTCACATCTTTCACAAAAATACATTCCCTAAGGCATGCTTATGTTTATAAAATATAAAAACTAGACAGGAAACTCTCATGGTGAAGCTGTTGGCTGCTAAAAAAAAAAAAAAAAAGCAGCTGGTGGCTTCGTGTGTATTGGGAGAGGCACATTGCTTTCAACACCCTGAGGCCCGCCGTAAAGTTAGCAATGACAAGGACTGCAGTACAGTGGGAATTCACACAACAAGTCCTCCAAATTAAACAACAAAATACATTGTTAGTCTTCCAGAATGACACATATAAGCCTTTTATTTTCCTCACACCGCTACTGACAGAATACAGTGCTGTTTTGGCAATGTGTAAACTCTAGGTTTAGGCACAAGAACAACTTGGTTAGGATCATGGTTTGGGTTAAAACAACCACCTGTTTAAGGTTAGAAAACAACCACAGTCATGGTTAAAAGAATCTAACATTGTGGCCTGTCAGTAGTTGAATGTCTGATGTTTAGTCAACCTATTCATCCACCCTAACCTTCATTCATTTTCTTTTCTCTCCTTATGTTATGTGTGATTTTATACACATATGACTGTGACCTTGTAAGGATGATGTCATTCAATAGTCATGCCGTAGCTTGATCTCTTTTGTAACAGATTTAGACAGATAAAAGCCGTCAGTAAACAAACTGCAGTGACATAAATCTTGCCCATGCTGAAAAAACTTTCTTTTCAAAAGTTTAGTGGGCAAGTGGATTTTGTATTCACAGGGTTTGTGTAAGAGCATTTCTCATGACCTCTATTTCCAGGCGTACAACTTACAGCCTGGGGGGAAAACTCTTAAATACGCAATCTAACTGCAGACAAGAACATACAGAGGTAATGGGATCTCGAGTAGACATCACCACCACTAATGGTTGGGACTAAGGTTCTGGTTGACTGTGCCTCTCCCAGTAGATCGGCCCTTTTATTTAAATTTGTGCTCCGTAGTGACTGTATCCAGTCGCGCTATCAATGATGCTGAACACTTGTGGATATGATGCGTTAGTTATTCTGATGCAGACCACAGAGTGCAATATTCATGGTTATATGCATTGGTCTCACTTGGCTGTCAACTTGTTTATTACTTTGGTCATCAGAGTGCATTTTTCATTATTTACCATGTTTCATAATACATTGGGATGATTTATTCATCGGAGACATTAAACATCTCAGTGATAATGTATGTATGTATGCAATGTCACTATAGAGACGTTAGGACGTTACGTTTACTTGGAAGTGAAATGCTTATGTCTAATTTGCTTCTTCAGTTTCTGACATCTGTTTTTGTGTAGAGAGGATATGTCTGGATGATTGCATGCTAGTTCAATTTTGAATTGTTTTATAGTTAAAACATGGCATAATGGATATGATGACTTATTATGCATTTTTCCTGTTGATAGGGGTTTGGTCTTTCTTTTCACACTGATATGTAAAGAGGAAACCTGTGTTCCAAAAAGAAAGAAAGAAATAAAATAATGTCCATAATAAAAAATGTGATGTTAAATCAAGGTGATAGCAGAAGAACTGTCTGCGAGAGAGAGGATGGGAGAGCAGTGGAGAGGCAATGACCCATCCATCCATCCAGTCAGTGGAGAGACATCTCCAGTGATAGCAGCACTCGGGGCCAGAGGAGTTAATGACACAGTGCCCTAGGCCTAGACCCGGGCACCATGCCCATGATCATAAAAAGACGCGCGCACGCACGCACGCACACACGCACACACGCACGCAAAACTCAAGTGATTTTTATTCGAATTTGTATTCTTTACTGACATGACCCAAAAGAAAGCAAACTGCCGTGACGGACTAGTACAACGTGAGAGTGAGGTCTATCCATCAGTCAACAGTGACATCATCTGATGCTGGTTATTGACTGAGAAAAACACAAAGTTGAACAGGTCAATAAAAACCTGTTTGTCATATTCCATATCATTCACTCTGCTCAAGTGATGCTTCGCTTCACTAGCCCTTAAATGATTTCTGCTTTTTCACCTCATCCTCTTTCTGTCCTGTCATCCCCTTTTGTCAATCTATTCTTACTCTCTCACTTTTCTCTTTCTTTTACCCCTCAGTTTTATCCACTTCCGTCTTTTATTATTTTCATTTTAGGTGCTTCCATGCATTAACAAGGTCAGAGGTCCATGGAGAGTGACTACTTAAGTAACAAGATAAAAACACGGACTAGCAACACACGCATTCACAAATATGTGCATTACAGCACTAAAAGTGTGATGTTGATTTGATAACTTTGGCTTGTTACTTAGATGCCTCCCCCTGAACTCTCCACACGGGGGATGATGAAGCTACGAAGCCTCCCGGACATGCGCCCTCCATCATGACTTTCAGTCCCTGGATTTCTCACCATGACATCTTCGAGCTTATACCTAACATTGATCATCAATCGACCTTGTGCTCCTCCATCAGTTAATCCCAACTATCAGGCTCCACCCCTCCCCACCCCCCACCCCAACGTCCCCCACCTTTATTCCAATAAATGGCATTGTTGTTAGTCTGAGAGCAGATACAGCCTGACCATCAAGTGACAATAAGAACCAGGTGCAAACTCTTGAAAGTTAGAAAAGCTGGACTGGGAGTTGAAAAGTAGAATAATGAAGATACACTGAGTCTTGTCTTTGCATGTTTATCCGTTTAATGTGTGGGTTGTGTGTATCAGTACTATTGAGTGTATATGTGCTATCTACAGTATATGTATGACACCGTTTATGTTAAGGGAGAGGATAAATGAGCAAGTGCTGAAGATGAAAGAACATTTTCAATTAAGATGAGTATGAAGCCTGGTTCATTAATAATGCAAAAATCATTACCCCTATTACGATAGCGCCCCAGTTTAAAGACACTGTATGTGTGCATGTGTGTTTGCTTGCCAGCTTCTGCTTGCAAGTGTGTGTCTAGTGTGCATGTGGAATAGATTCCTCAAGTGATTTGATGCCAATAATTCATCCCCCTTAATGCCCAAAGGAAAAAAGCCATAGAGCTTCTCAGCTTGTGAACACAGAGAGTGCATGCTTTGGTGCACCTCCATGCATGCACGGGAAAAGGCGGGAGGAGAGAAACAAAAGAGATGAAAAAGACGGAGTGCAGTCAGATAGGCAGACTTGTCCGATGCGCTCCTCTAAAATATTTATGTAGCTGGAGATTTCTGTCCCTGATTCTGAGTCCAATTAAAGCTCTTCTCTAAATGAATGTGCTTGTGCAGGAGCCAGGAGCCAGGAGAGGAAACAGCAGCCGTCTGCAAAAGCAGCAAACACAACACTGCAATACAGCCAGTCAATCTCACGGTCTATGTTTCATAAAAGCACACAGGTCCACAACCATGATACGTACATGCTGCAGTAACATACAGTAATACATACAGAAGAGATACAGAACAAATACACGACAAAACACTTTTGTCCATGAATGAAATAAACACTAACAATTCAACATCATGTGCTTATTTGCTATGCTTGCGCTGACATTATAAATCACAGCCTGCGTTTAATGCAACACACAAAAGTCCTGACATTAACTTGCCAGCCTGGAATTAAAGCAATCTCCTTTACATCTGAAACTGCTGAATTATTCAGCAGCTCGCCAATAAGGAGCGGTGCTGGAGAGGATAGGGCCTTTGGGTGGGCATTTCTAAGACAAACGACACATATGCTAACATGCACCGCTCTCCAGTGGCAGACACATTACTCTCATGAAGCTACCTCATAAACATCCAGGGAAGAATAGGAGAGGAGAGGAGTGATTTAAAAGATGAACTCAGCGACAGAAATGAACGGAAATTATACGGACTAACATAACATGAACTCCTTCTCACGCTCTTCTCGGCCTGGAGAGCAGGGAGGGCAGTGCCTGTGCGGCAGCTTTAAATAGGAATTAGCAGCATTTCATTGTGATTGTGATTGAGTAGGGGTCCCTGGGGTGGGTCTGGTCATTGTTACGAGGCTTTGTAAATCTACAGTAATCCTCCCAGTGCAAGCCAGAGGCACACACATACACACACATGAATATTGCACATACAAAAAATGCATCTAAGTATGTGTATGTATATTCATGCTTGTTATTTCCAACAAAAAATTATAATGACTGAATATAAAAAATAAAAAAATCATCCAGTAAGACAATTTCATTCACTTGCATGCCTGGCATGAGCAGGAGAGGTTGTGATTTTTAGATTCTGTACATCAATCACAAAATCTGATTCAGACTTCGGTACTAAAGCTCGTGTCTCGTTGTCAGAGTGAATATGATTAGAATAATTATGTTACCCAGAGTGTGGTTCTCATACTGACGACTGTCCATACTACTTTTCCTTAACATTTGGCCTCCACCCACTCTTCCGCCCGCACAAACATGCAGACACACGGTTGGTGAGACAGCCCGAGTGGAGAATAGCTCGCAGCCTGCTGGCTCTATCTCTTGCAAAGCTTTCCGCAGTCAGGGTTCACCTGTCTCTGCACTTCACGTATCTCTAAATCTTGGCACCAGTTTGTGAACTTCAGCCCTGCGCAAAAGATCACCGCAAAAGCCTGGTAAGCCAAAGTATGTAAGCACTTCAGCCTAAACTGGATAGGTGAGAAGAGGTACTTGTTCAGTGCACAGTGAAGGGAACGGCGACTTTAGAGGAGCAAAAGCCACAGTCAATTAAACCCTGCTCCTTGAGGGGTTGGGACACAGAATTAGTATTCCAAGCTGACACATTAAATTCCTCATATGCTTTCTGGGCTTAAATGTCTAAGTATCCCAACATAAACTGACCCTGAGGCTAGTGTTAACAACAGAAAGGTCAAGCGGGAATCGACTGTAGTTAATTTCATAATTTAAACATTGTAGCTTTGAAAATGTCCCTTCCGTGCATTTCATAAGCTACAGTAACTCTACAATCCAGAAGACCTACATTTAAAATAAGTAATTTAAGTAAAAATACAACATGTAATAGATATATGAAAAGCATGACACTTTTCAGTGTTATGTCATCATATGCATCATATAACTCTGTCATCATTACTGGTGGTTTAACGTATAAGCAGCATTGTAATGTTGCAGTTGGTAAAGGTAAAGCTGATTTTAAGTGCTCTATTTAGTATTGGTAGTTAAATCTGTAACAGTGCGTCATCTGTAATAAACTATGCATATGTAAAGTAACTCCAGCTGTCATAAATAATTAAATAGATAAATGTAGAGGAGCAGAAGTATAAAGTAGCAAAAAATGCAAATACTGAAGTCACTCAAGTTCCTGAAAATTGTACTTGAAAAAGTATTTGAGTCTTAGTTACATTAATATTATATGAACATATCCAGAAATTATTTAATTAAGTAATGGACATTGTTTGTTAATCCAACATTAGACCTATCTTTTTGTTAGAATAAACCACAATAATCCATTCTAACAGAAGAAAAAGAAGAAAAATGTATTGTATTATGTAGACCTGTGTAATATGATCCCAGTCGTTTAAAGCACAATATAATGCATTTCATAAAAATATGTATAACATAATAAATCCAGTCCCCATCTATTAGCTTGCCCTGCCCTCATATCAATGTGTACGGACACATCTGTGCCCACAGACACACAGAGCCAGTACACAAGCCCACACTGAGAAACTGTATCTGCTGCTCTCTCAGGCATGTACTTTATATACTATTTTCATATTTAAGTGCACAGTGGGTAAAGGCTCCTCTCCGGTGCACAGTAGGTGTTGTGGAAATAAATATTTTATACTAGAATCTAATTGCATTTTGTGGCCCTGAGCGCCCTACCAGACAATCTGCAATACCGCTCTAATGGCTATGCTCCTCAATGTGTGTTGGAGGGCGGGCACGCACGCACACACGCACACACCTTACAATCTGGTTTATGAACTCAGCATCTGTGTAACTCTCACACATCATACCAGCAGTCGCTCATATAGGTCTATAGGTCATAGAGCAGTGTGTGTTTATATGCATGTATGTGGGTCTGTTTATGAATGCAACAGAAGCAGAATTTACTGAATCCCTGACAGAGTCTGTGAAGCATACCGTCGTCTCACACAGGACTGAGTGCGCCGTTTCTGCTTCTGCTTATTGACCGGAATGGCCTTGTACATCCCACATGAGAGGGTTCTGAGGTTACACGTAAGCACATACACACACATATACATTCACAGACAAACTGTAATAGGCTAAACTTACATAAGATCATAACATGACACAAAATTAGATTAGGGTGTTTGTACACCAGTAAGGGATCTATGCATCCTAAAAATATCAACCATTCAGTTTTAAGAACCAACACAAACACAGTGATAAGTAAATCCTGTTTGCGCAACACAGGCCACAGAGATTAAGTATTGTCCTCCAATGATGACCATATTGACAATCGACAGAGCCAGACTTGTATAATCTGAGAGAAAGGCCAAATCAATATCCACTACAGGATCCAGCACACTCAGATGAGGGTTTAACCCACTCAAAGAGGAGCCTGGAAAAGCTCTATCAACCCTGGAGGCCACTATACCAGACAAATCCCAAGCCCTCAGTTTTAATAAGGGAATCAAAATAATCGTCAGGGTACAGGCTGGCCTTGGCTTTGTTTTTGCGTCTTTCAATATGGGCTGATGGAAAGTGTGAATAGTGGATGTCAGACCAACATCTCACTCCATACACAGACAGAGCAACAAACAGATGGTAATTTTCTAAAGTTCAAGCTGTTAAAACAAAACAAGTCAAAATATTTTTAATAAATACAGTGCACAGTGAGTTCATAGCTACTAAAGTCTGCTGCAGCCTCACCTGCACCCAAGCCTATGGCAGGACTGCAGACATCAACAGAAATCCCTTTAGGATTACCCCTTATGGCTGTATATGTATATTGGTGATTCACAGTCACAGGGTGGGCTCAGTGCAGCGCAGAACTCCAATACAGTTTTTTGCTGGCACACGGCCAGCATTTACATATGAATAAATATCAGGAAAAATCAAATAAATAAAGGGACAGCAGGAAAAAATAATCCTGTTAAAGATCAAACAGCAGGCTCGCTTTCTCCTCCTCCTGCCGTTCTCTCCTGCCACAATTTTTCTCCAATTTATACCTACATTCCTCAGCTCATCAGCGCTCTCACCTTTCTCTCTTTTTCCTCACTTTCCTCACTCATCTTCTAGGCTACTATGTGTTCACGTTTAATATTCATTTTTCTAGTTCTCCTCATCCCTCTTTCTCTCCATCGTTTCTCCCTCTTCCCCCATCCACCATCTCCTTTTCCATGTCATGGCCAACCATATCTTTAATCTTGCTCTTCCCCGTTTTCCCGTGTCCAACGCTCCCTCGCCGCCCTCCCTCCCTCCCTCCTCTCCAGTGCAGAACTAAATGGAGATTAATGAAGGGAGGAAGATGTGTCTGTCATCCAGGCAGTCTGATGCAGCCACAACCAGTAAAGTACTGGAGCTATTCAAAACACACCAGGGAAAGCTCTGCACTAATACTGCTCCAGCTGAGAAGAACTACAGATTAGCTCTCCACTTCTATTTAGATGATTTGTAAATACTAACCATACCACTGACGCATGCATTCCTTTTTACAGTGATATGAAGTATTTGGTATATGGGTTTTCTCCCCTCTCTCTCTCACTTTTATCCTATCATTGTAGGATATTCAGAGCACACCCCTGTGTCTCATTTCCTCCCTAAGTTTAAATCCTGACAACTGACGGCCGCTCGCTGCTCATACGCCAGTCAAACAGCTCTGATAAGCCCCGCAGGAAATTGACTCGTATTTTAGAGTTTCATCTCCCACATCACATCCTTCCACCACCCATCATGCCCTTGGTTAGAGGTCAAGCAGCTTTCACTAATCTCATATGCAAATTTGTGCATGGTACAGTGTGAACATGAGGCTGATGTCCATAATTCATGCACCATTACCAGTGACAAGTTACACTTATGTCTGAACACAAGTTTCTGCTGATATTAGCTTTCTTAGTAGTTAATGCTGGGCAGAAAAGAAGTTGAAAAGTAAGCTGTCATTTGTGTGTATAGAAAACATGTCTGTGTGCATTCAGAGGTGGACGAACAGGACAGTGTTGCATGCTGCATGAAATATTTAGCAAAGATGCCTTTAATGCTCTAGACTTGCCTGTTCATCCTCTTAACACATGCTAACCTGTCTCCCTTTATATTTCCACGGCATTACTATGCTGTCTTACTGAGGTGATGTCATACAGTGTATGTGTGTGCGCGCATGAGAGAACAGGGGACTGCGCTCATCTCAAAACATTACACGAAAGGCTTCAATTAAAAGTAAACATTCTGATGAAGATGATCCATTTACTCACAAGGTAATTACAAACATTAATTAAAATCATCCACAAACAGGCCTGTGCATGCCACGCTTAGCACTACAATCAGCTGCTTATACCCACACACTTATCAAGGCTCACATGGCCCGTGTGGATTAGCATCTGTTTATGTGTGCTATATATTCATCTATCTATTGTGTTCCTTCTCTCAGCCTGGCTGGATGGTGCTTTCAAGGCGCAGACATCTCCTCTGGAGCTCTTCTGTAGCAGTGTGCGCAGCAGTCAGCGGAACGCAGCAGGGGGACCGGGCTCATGTGACTCTACTACTGGTGAGAAAGAGGCAGAAAACTGACAGGCTGGCATACACAACTGGGACTGCAGTTAAGTCGACAGGAAGACTCCTGCTAAGCTGCTGGAGATATGCTTGGAGGAACTGGAGCTGAATTACATGAAAGCATCTGCCCAGTTAAAACAGATTCCGTTTTCCGCATGCTTCCAAATTGACAACAAAATAATAGCTTTATCAGGTAAGACATAGATGTACTTAACAATGCGATACCCTTGGATACCTAAGATGGTGACCCTCCTCCTGTTCCTTTTTCTTCAGAACGCGACAGCAAGAATCAACATCGTTAATTGTCATTGAGTGATCTCTTCACTGCATCCCCCACCTCCTGTTCTTTCTTTCCCTACAAGCCTTCATCCTGATCAGCCTGGGGATGATGCCTGTCAGGTTTACTCATCTGTGATTCTGAACATGGCAACTGCTGAGATCCTGCATCCAACTCATATACTGTATATTCACATTATCATTATCACATACAACTATATTACTGTATTGCAGTCTGGAAATACATGCATACATACATGCATATGTGTGTATATATATATATATATATATATCAACTTGTATATACAGACGGGTGACAGTTGAAAGGAAAAACCTGCATAAAACCTGAATAAATGTGGAGTGGAGAAACATAATGAATGCAGGAGCTACCACACAGGTGCACTGATTGGTACAATTAAGCAATTAACATCCAATCATGCTCTGTGGCAGGCAAAAAATCATCTTCACAAGAAAGCAGTTTATTCTGATTTTGTGTCAAGATGACAAGAGGTAAAGATCAAAGTGACTTTGAAAGAGGGTTCATTGTTGGGGCACAGATGGCAGGAGCCTCAGTCACAATGATGCTCAGCTGGATAGTGTTTCAGTAGGAACAGTGACTACAGTGACATCTGTATTTAGATCTATGGGAAAGTCGTCAGTATACAGGGTCTTTAGTGTGGTTGACAGCGAACATTTGATGACCCTGATGCTTGTGCTTTAGTGCGATATGTAACAAAAAACAGAAGAGCAACTCTTCCTCAAGTGACTAAGGAAGTGAATACAGGATGTGATCAGTCTGTCAGCAAGAACAGTGCGTCAACAGTTACATAGAGAGAGATATTATAGTAGGGTTGCAGTGCATAAACCCCTCATTACTTAGATGAGTGCACAGAGTTCAGAGTTCAGTGATGCAAAAACCATAAGCACTGGTCTACAGAGATAATGTGATATGGTCAGATGAGTCATCCTTCACCATATTCTCCACAAGGGGGTGAGTGCATGTGTGACGTACACAGGCCTGAATGCTTGACCCCTACAGTGAGGTAGGGTGGAGATCTACTGGCTCTGATAGTATGTTGTGGGGGGGCTTTTTGCTGTCATGGTTTGGGTCCACTTGTCCCCAGTGGGAAAGATCACTGCAAATCAATACAAAGTTGTTCTGAATGATCGCCTTCATCCAATGATGAAACATTTCTATCCTGATGGGAGTGGTCTCTTCCAGGATGACAATGCCCCCATCAACTGGGCACAAGGGGACACCAACAACACCTTTTGGACCAATGTCTTAGACTATTCACCTCCACCACCAAAACACAAAATGAGGGTGTATCTTTGGGAAGAATGGTGTTCATCCCCCAGTAGAGTCCAAAGACTGTCAGAATCAATGCCATGGTGCAGTGACACTGACTTACTCACTTTAAGTTGGGTTTTCTTCCATTTTGTAGTTATGGTAAGGCTTTATTTTTGGCTTAAAGGCTTTATATAAGATGAGTATCGCAGAAATGATTCAACACCAATACCTTGATTAACTGACAGGTATTTTAATAATTCTCCTAACTACAGTTCATTTCAATCAGATAATGAGCAATTTAACTCAATGCAAGTGATGAAATGTGGGAGTAATGAACCAAAGGGTAGAACATAACTCTCCGAACATGGCGAAGTTTTATGAATAGTAAAGGAACATTTAGGTTTGACATACAGCAGTTCTACACATTATTCCAGTTAAGTATTTTTAACACTTTACTCAACAACTTGATTACAGTACATCACTAGAAATGAACCAATTAGCCACAAGCATCTGCTGTCCGCTGAGGCAGAAGAAGACAGGATTGATGAACCTCTCCTCTTGTCTCAAGTCAACAATCTGCTATCATAAGTGATCGATTTGATAGTTATAAGATTCCCAACAATGGTTACAGTCGGATAGCTTTAGATTCAACAAGAGGGCTTACATCAACAGGAGTCCGAAAGCTAGCGTTAATGTTATCAACTTGCCAGCAACGTTTTGTGGAACAAACGTTGTGGACTTCCAGCTATCGTAAGGTTTCTGCACTTGTGTGCGTGTCTCTCTCTAGCTGCCGCTGTGCATTTGTGTCTGAGCTTCAATACACCGAGCTAACAGAGTGTTTATTGAGAGAAAGTAGTGGATTTGAGGGACAGGATCTTTGAACTACCACACTGTTGTCACCTCTCGTCACTTGGTAGCTTATATGAGCAGGTTGTGCAATGCAAGTGAACAAAGTTATCATTTTTTTAATGTCTTTGATTGCTTAGATTGGTTTTTTGGCTTGTATCTGTCTAAAAGAAAAAAATAATGTTTCAGTACAGTTTTGGGAAGGTGGTGAAAAACGTTCAGGCCCTGGACTGTAACTCTCATGGACTCTCAACAGACAAATGTTTGCCTGAATTATCTCAGTCACTATTGTCTCTTCTAAATGTCCTAGATGGTACCAAATCTAATCTAAAACTGTTACTCACTAGCATTAAATACACATTATGTTGAGTTGCAAAATATAACATTACTGTTAAATAAGTACTATATATCAGCCATCAGCCGCCCTGCTCTCTAAATATCAGAATCAGCCACTGAAAAGCTCATATCGGTCGATCACTAGTTTAAAGATAACAATCTGTACACCTTACACAAATCATGCCACTGCTTTCTCAAAGAGAGCAGGTGGGAGGTTCATCGACAGCAGAGTGAAATTAACGCCTCCTGTAGCCTCTGCAACACTCTTATCACCACCGTCTGTTCTCTAATCGGAGGATTAAACGAGGTAAGGCCTGCTGGCGTCACAGTCCAGCTCACAGTCTTATGCATGGAAGAACGGTACTGTCGGCCTTCTAATCAGGCAGGAAGATAGCGAGTAAGAAAGCAGAGAGGAAGATAGAAATGGCAGAAATGTCGCTCAATATGTCATTTTTAAAGTATTGTAACTCTGGGATACACTAAGAGTCTGAGCACATTTCTGTACTAAATCAGAAAGAGGCGGGGACAGCAAGTAAACACAGTCGAGGGAAATGTATGTGATGACCAAAAATGAAAATGTATCCTGAGGTGAATCCTATAAAACTGATATCTTCACTTTAGTATTTACCTCAGTCTCTCTGTGCAACCATAGTGCTCCTTCTTTACCATTTTATGTATCATAATGCTGTAACATTCCTGCTCTATTTCTCTTTCACGTAACACACAGTTCTGTGTCATTCATATGCTAATATTCTTATTTTCATTCCTTTTTTCCCTCCCCTTTACTTGCAGTGTTCACTTTCTCATCCACCGTGTTAATATCGGCATTCCTCTGATTCCCCTCCCCCCCATCCTCTTTCTCTCGTCTTCCCCTCCTCTTTTGATCTGTGAGCTGAATTATTCAATCTTACCCGGGCTTTTAATTCTCTTGATTGAGCCAATTACCTTCTGGATGGATCAATGTGGGAAAGGTAATGATTTAAATGGCTTCCGCATAAAGCCGCATAACCACTTCAGCTGGTGCAAAAGGAAAAGGGAGAGAGAGGGTGAAGAGAAGGAGGAGGAGGAGGAACGAGCAAAGGAAGGTGGTTTAACAGAGGGAGGGAAATGAATATCCTCTCTTTAACACAACCGTGCATGATTCAGCATGTACGTTTAAGTGCTTCATTTTGTGTCCCTGCCTCTACCTGCTGTATGCTACAATGTAAAACCATGCAGGAGAGGCAGACTGTGCAAACCCAGTTTCCTCAGGGATTATCTAAAATGTATGGGCTCTGTGGAAACTGGGTCACTCTGATCCTAAATGGTGCCATCGTAGCAGAAACCCACTAAGTCAATATCCTTCAGTATCCCACAGTCCCTCACTTGCTTGTCATCCTAACTCTCACATGCACCTCTAGTTCATGTAACATGTACAACCTGAATACACACATTTACATACTCTACATGTGCACACACTAACACACGCACGCACACACACACACACTTTGCCCCATCTTTGCGACTTGTCATCTCCTGTTGAGTGAGCTGTCCCATCCTATTTGGCCTTTCTTCTTCATCCTCCTATCTATTATTGATGTAATGGAGCATTGTATCTAAATGCAGCTCTGCCTGTGACAAGCACTTCAGCCCGGGGGGAACCGGGGAAGCAGGCCAACAGTTGTGAGCTCCTGCTGGGTTCGCTCTGGGGGCGAGTCAGCGAGGAGTCGGACGAATGGTTGGGCAGGTGGTTATCTTGGGCTTGGACTTGGCCTGACACGTACTTTGGCAAAAACATTTCCGCCTCATTTGTATAATCTAAGACCAATTTCAGACGGTGGAATATGTAACGATGATGGCTTCATCGAGCTGTTAAAGAAATGGCTTTTTATAATTCCAAATAGGTGTCTGTTATGTTGATTATCTAAATGTTCCTTATGGCATTATTTGGAAAAGAAAGAAGATCTACAGACAAAGCCACAGCTCGAGAGGGAGCAGGGTCACTTCTGAAAGACAGCGGTGAGCTAAAAAACTTGACATGAAGAAAGACCAGTGTTCTGAGTTCTCTCCCAGGCTACGACAGTCAAGGATTTTATAACTTATTTTGCTGTGTGTGGTACACTCGACCTGCCTCTCACAATGAACGCCCCTAATAAACTTTATCATCAATACCATCATGTATTACAGAATTGTGCTGTCTATCTAATAGTCTGTCAGTGCTCGAGCAGAAATGATTAAAAAAAAAAAAGTTGAAAATACAAGAACGAGGACAGATGGTCTGATTACTGCAGATATACCAAGTTGATTTTTAACCTCTTTTTCCTGCACTGTGAAGGAGAAAAAATTGTTTTATAAAACAAATCAAACACTGGACCAATCTCCTCAATGATTCACTCTGATAACTATCTGATACATTTATAGATTGCTGCTAATATGGAGAATGAGGCGTTTGTTTAATTATCCCCTGTGCATGATTTACCTTCTGCTGCTTCAGCCTTTAAATTGTTCTGACAGCATTCAATTCAGACCTGTTGTCACGGAAATATGACTATGTCCAACCTAGTAGGATTGCAGTAGTGGCATTTTGTTTTATTTAAGTAACTTCCTGGTGTCTCTGGCCAAAAAATACTTCGGCACAGAATCCCCTGTAAAATGGCTGTAAAGTAATTTTTACACTCCGGTGTCTGTTTGGATTAAACAAATAAGGTGTAAAATAACACTTTAATTCGTGAGTATTAGAGGTGGTGGAAAACATATTTTGTTACCTGAACCAGAACCACGATAGGGTTGTGCTGAGAGCTTATTCCTTTGCCAATGTCAAGACGATATCTGGCTTGTTTTCTCATTAATGAAATAACTAAGGCTATTATTGTTATTTGTAGTATTAAATAAATTTTTCATTTAATTTGCATTGCCGTAGTTTTATGTCGGCATCTCCGCATATAACTGATGCTTGCCTGCACTGTGATTAAACACAGCGGAGGAGATCGAGAGACAGAATATGTCACGTAGTTCAGTTTCTCAGCTTGCTTTTTATCATGGTTGTAAATAAAACTTTCGGCCGTAACAGGGAAGTGAGAGAGAGAAGTGAGAGAGCGAGCAATAAACAGCTGTTTCTATGCGCCTCCACCTGCTGATTGAGTGATTATTGTGAACACTCTGATTATTAAATGTAAATAATTAATGCTTGTTTGTGATGATAATTTTGTTTAGTTTTAACCTAGCCATAAAATGTATTTGTCATCCTACTGTCATCACTCAGGGTATCCGAGACAGAGCGACTCGACAGTCTCTCTCCCTCTTTGGTTGCTCTTTCTCTCTCGCTCACAGGGTAGCTGTGACATTATTTGCCAGACAGATTTGAGGGAGGTGTTGATCTTCTTATCCAATTCCCGACGACAAAGTGAATCAGCGTATTTCTCAAAATGTACAACTAGTCCTTTAACATGCAAGAGGAGAAAATTGGATATCAGCTCTTCCATCACCGCAGCTACAAACCAACCAGCAACCAGCACAGTAAGATATGAAAATTTAAATATGGACATAAGCTTGCAGATTGTTGTTCTCTTCATGGGGTGAGCGCAGTAATAGTGTTACAAGCGTATGACAGAATTAGCAGTAAAGGACAGAGGACTAATGTTTTTCCCCAAGATACACTGGGGCTAAAATAACCAGTGAGCTGCCAATAGCCGATCCTTATTTAATTAGCACTGTTTTTAATTACTTAAAGCAAATGCAAATTGATTGACAGCAGTAATTAGTTTAGTGCTCGATCTCTTGTGTGTCCCTTGTCTTTGTTAGTCCTTTTACTTCTTGTACAGTGTTTCTTTCTCACTGAAGTTTCCTCAGTAAGTTTGGAACTAAAGGCTTAGGATTTGTTCCATCTCAAATATTATTTTTTTACGATCCCAAAGAGACAGAAGTAAACAGCACTACTTCATACTTATTGTGTTTGGGGAAAGCCGCTCATCTCATCGTTCTACTCAAGGAATGTTGGGAACTTCAACTGGGATCCTGTCGCTTTTTTCTGATCACACACTGACTAAAGTGCAGCACCTCCGCGGGCCATTTTAAGTCCAAAGTCCATCTGAGCCACTTGACTGAGGACGAGGAGGCCAACAGCAGATTTGGTTGCCACAGCAACTAGAGACCAGTTCTGTCGGCGGGGTCAGCAGCTATCGGTTCGCTTCAAGGGAGATGATGTTGAAGAGGCAGTGGAGGCTCAGGATCAGTATAACTGCCTCTCCAAACCCTTCATTCTCTATCTCTGTTGAACAGGACTCTCTTTCTATCCAGGTGTATAAGAGACCGTAGTTCACCTCGACACCTTCTTCCCTTATTTTTATCCCTTTTATATCCAAACTCTCTGTTTCTCTCCATTGATTTCTTTAGTAGAACTTTGTGTAAACTTTTAAAAACGAGAAACACTAGTCTATACATCCAAATCATATTGAGGTCACAATGTATATTTCACTGTTCTGCATCTACTGCACATTCTTGCTTAATTTCTCTGCCCTCCTAACATGAAAATAAATAATGAGCCTAATTTTGCATGTGTATATTCAATATCTGCATGGATATAACTCACTTGTGAAATGCCTTCAGTGTATGTATAACAAGAATATGTACTGAGAACTTGACCTTTTAGTTACCCCTGGACCAGAACTAAGATGTGTGCAGAAGCAGCTTCTATGGAACAGCCTGCCAGAGGAATTTCTCAGCTCTACATTTGCATAATTACATAAATCAGACCAAGTTAAAGTAGTTTTTATTTCCTTGGAAAGCCAGTTGCTCTACACTGAATCATAAATAGCTCCCATGGTGCTATTTTACTTCAGTGGTTTACCGGTATTTGGTGATTAACAATGTTTTAAATGTTTTATTGGTTGCTTTCGTTTAAACATCATATTGATGTACAACATTTATGTTTTATGTGCATCACCCCTTGTTTGTGTATTTTGTTTGTGTTCACAAGTAATTACTTTTAGAAACTGCCTGCATTAAGTAATCTACACCAATCAGTCGCCACTTTTAATCAGTTACCGTTCTTGATGTTGTGGCTGATCAGTGTACGTGAGTGTGTGTGTGTGTGTGTGTGTGTGTGTGTGTGTGTGTGTGTGTGTATATATATATATACAGTATATATATACTGTATATAGGCTACTGAAGCTACATTCCATTACGCAATAGCAATGAACCTGAACCTTGAGCACTACAAACACAAACACACTTTCCAAAACCTCCAAAAGAGATTGACCTGTGACAAAAAACACCTATTACAACCCACACTTCCTGCTGTATGTATTGATTACCAACGAGCCAGTTCTCCTTATACAACTACAATCACAGATGTATCCAGAGTGTTCACTGCCATCAAAGCTGTTCACCTGCAGTGGACACAAGGTATGAGAGACCAGGATGATGTGTAAATGCTTTTGTACTTTCAAACAGAGTGCTACTGTAAGCTCATCTCCCCATGAATGTTGATTGATTTTTCTTAATTGAAAGTGTGCAGTGTCGTAATTAAATGATAACCTTGAAATCAAAATTCATACTTAATCTGAATGAGAGTGACAGCATCATTTAGTTGATCAACAGAAAATGAATTGGCAAATATTTCTATAATCAATTAATTGTTTAATGAAAATGCCAAACATTTGATGGTCACAACTTCTCTCTCTTCTTCTTTTTAATTCTTTCTCTTGTCTTAATGTTGTTGTGAACTGAACATCTTTAAGATGTGGGCTGTTAGTTGATGACATTCACTTTTTTTCAGTTTTTTGTTTATTTATACACTCAATTATTAATTGAGGAAATAATCAGCAGATTAATCAAGTATGAAAATAATCATTAATTGCAGCCTTAATTTGAATGTGTGCATTGTTGACATGTATACATCCTTAATATAGTGCTGAAAGTGTGACCATTAAATATATAGTTATAGCTCCTTCCTTTTTGTGAACAAGATGGAGCTCATGCCAGTGAAGTATTTAAAATTTAAATTTACAGGAGTTTGTGAATACATCACCCAACAATTCCTTTTCTTCTTACATGTGCACAAATTCAATTGTTTTGTTTCATTAATTCAGGATTCTTCTCTGTTCTGCATAATCCCTCACTTTTCTGTCCACTCTGCAACTTCAGGCCGTTCGCTCTTTTAGCATCGCTTTTCTCTACTCAGCATCCAATAATCCTGCAGTACACATACCTTCCCACCTGCCCGCATTCCAATTCTGCATTCTACCCCACTTCCCAGCTTGCCCCTCTCTGCTTCTCAGCTCCTGCCACTTGCCCTCAGATGGCATAATCCCTGTCATATTGTCACATTACAGGAGTTCAGATGCTAATGGCTGCACTGCTAATCCAGCTGCCGGCAAGCCTGGACAAGCGCCCATACCCGCTCTGCCCGGCTCTGAAACAGCTGTGCTTTGCTCAGTCATGCCAATGATGCACTGGGGATCACAGACAAAAAGCAGGCAGGCATGAGGTGGGAGAACTGGATGCTAAAATGGACATTACAGAGGAAGCAGGAGGCCTTCAGATATGGTATGAAATGCAGGAAAAGATATGTGCTGGACAAGAGGGGAGAGAAGCTACATGCGCTGACGGAGCTGAAGATAGTGGTTGGAGGCGGCAGGTCAGGGAACTTGAAGGTCACTGTGCAAAGGCTGCTTAGGGTGCGATAAGATGCAGGTTGTGGCCCTAAAATGACATTTGTAAGTTTAAACAAAAAAAAAAAACATGCTGAATGAGACATGGAAAGAGCAGGAGAAGGTCAGGATTCACTAGAGGGAAGCAGATACAACCAGTAGCTGATTGAGTTGTGGATGTGAATGAGCCTTGGCAGGCAATTATGGTCATTACTGTCTCTTACAATCTTTGTGAAATAGAAATTTCTCATTCCATGGGAAGCAAAGAATGTTCTTAAGCTCCAGAGCATTGTTTGTTGTGAATTTGTTCCAACAGTTCTGCCATCCATCAGCGGAAGAAAATCTGTTTGCCTATAATCAAAGTATAACAACACTTATCAAAAATTTAAAGTGAATTAAAAACTCCTCCTTTTCAATAAAACATCTGCCTGAAAGCATCATCCCATTAGTGAAAAGCGGGCATTCAGCTACTTCAAAAATAATTCAGCTAATTTGGCTGAAACCATGGGTTCAATTATTGAAACCCACAGTACAAGAGCAGAGGATGGAGAGGGACACATAAGTGGACTGAATACATGATCAGGGATGTGAGGGCTCTTTATGGAGGGGTGGTGTGCACGTGTGGTGAAGAGCTGTTCTTCACCCTTTCCCCTTCAACATTACACTCCACTTTCCCACACATTTTCTCTCTCACACACACAATAATGATGAGTTTTTTATGTGGTTGATCAAAAGCATCTCCTCTGACAGTAGCAAATTTTGTGTGTGTGTGTGTGTGTGTGCATGTGTGTGCGTGTGTGTGTGTGTGCGTGTGTGTGCGTATCTGCTGTTGTTGATGGCAAATGTCCTGTTAAAGGATGCCTATAATACATCAAGATCAATTCGCGATACCAGTGAGTTACGACACAAGCTGAACTGCTCTGTTAATCTGAAAATCAAACCTAAAACAGGGATGGGCAAATCAAATTTCAAGATTTAAACATAATTATCAGATATCATTAGTTATAAAATCAGGAAGCAGAGGCTCCTAATCTCTTACTTTGAAATTGGCCTGAGAGAACAGACACACAGCAGCCCTTGCATAAACACACAAACTCTCATCTCAATCTTCCAGTGTGTACAGAGGGAGACCTTTGACCCCCGTTCTCAAACAGAGCAAGGTTTGGAGAGTGGATGCACAGCCTGTGTACTCAGCTCTTGTGCACACAACCGTCCGTCTCCTGTCTGTGTGTTCATGTTGTTTACCTTCCATTAGACTAGGAGATGTGTCTATTACAGTAAGGGCCCTTGAGCTGCGAGTGGTATTCGCTTTCCATCATAGTTTACTCCTCACTACCAAGATTTAACAATATAACAACAGGATTTAAAAAGACACAATGCCAGTGGATTTGGACAAAAGGACAGATAATGTAATGTATGTGTAGAGGTAGGAAATTCTGCTATGGTTTTAATCCTGGTGAAGGAAAATCATTTTAAAGGTAAAATATGTGACCATTTCTCATTCAATATTCTGTATTTCAGAAGACGAAGAAGAAAAGAGAAACAACAGTAGTAGAATATATTAAGTGTCACTCTGCCTTCACCATTACATGAACAGCTCGTCATTACGTCACTATACAACATACGTTACAAGGAGACAGAGCTATGTAGCAGCTGGCTAAAGTGGCCAGTTTTCAGGGAAATTAGCTGTTTGTGATGTGCTCATTGCGTCTTTGTTTCGTTTGAACATTTTCCTCTTCCTGTTGCTCCAAGTTCATTCTGGACTACTGTGGGGGGGGGGGACTAGGTGATGAGTTCAACCCAGAGTGAGAGGGAGATTCAGAGGGTCTTTTCAAATAGAAAATTCCTGAGAAAAAAGAACACTGAGGGGAAGAAAAGGGGAGACTTGAGTTCTTTCCTGTTATTGTTCAGTCTTTATTCCGGGTTTGAAGAGAGTGTCTTGGGGTCAGAGTGGTCGGGAATGTGCGCTGAGAGGGCTGAAAGGAAGAAAAGCCGTCCATGATTGGCTGAGATTCCCAGAGGAAAATCGGTGAGGCTTGAGGAAACCTCTGAGGCTAATCTATCATTAGCATTCTAAAGGAACTACAGGGACTTGTGCAGAGAGACACAAACACACACACACACTCACACACTCACATCAACATTAGCCTGATTGCCACATTATGAATATTTTGCAAAAAACAAGCACACATGAATGTGAGCAAACATTATGCTGAAACAATGCTCACAAAACAGACATTTGAATAAATAAGTTCCCCATTAAACCCTGGGTGAGTCCACAGACGCAGTAATTTATTCAGTCTAAAGCTGCAATGAAACTATTTTGACAACGGCTAATTTTTAAAGTCATTTTACAAGCAGATATGCCAAACATTTGATGGTTCCAGCTTCTCAAATGTGAATATTTACAGCTTTTCCCTGTTTTACAGTATAGTAATTTAAATATTAGACTGTTGGTTGGAAGAAACATCACATCTGAAGATGTCCCACTGGACTCTTGGACATGTTTCACTACTTTCTGATGTTTTATTTTAACCAAACAATTAATTTAGAAACTAAAGGCAAATAATAATTAGTTGCAGCCTTAATTCAATAAATATAAACTAAACCCAGAGAATATTTATTCCAAATAACATCCGACTGAAAGTCTGTAGTAATGTGAACACAGTAAATCCACGACATGAAACAATAAATTAAACAATAAGTAAATATCATGTAGGGGGCAGGAGAAAATGGCTAAAGACAATAAGGATGATATCTTATTATGCACTAACACACACAGGCTGACAAATACACATGAACAGAGTTCCCACTAGTCCATTGTATGGTAAACACAGTGATGTCTGTTTCAGTAATGAGGGAACCCAGAGCTGTATTGATCACATGCAGTGGATCGCAGGACCTCTGTCAGTCCCTCAGAGCCCACTTTATACAGCCAGAGAACCTGACACAATCCCCTCTCATTTACCACTTTACATCTCTCCCTCTCTCTCCCCCTCTCTCTCACCCCTCCTGTCTCTGCATCACAACTTGTCCTCTTGATCCATTTTAGAGGTTCTGCCTCCTTTCTGCCCTTTCGTTTTTTACCCATCTTTTGTTGCCTCGTCTCCTCTCCTCTTTGCTTTCTCTTTTGCTTCTCTGCTTCCATGTATCAACCTCCTTATTTATGTAAATCCATTTGCTGTGAGAATGAAGCTTGTCTAATGTCCTGAACACTGCTGGATTTTATGCCATTTCTTCCCGGTAACGGTAGAATAATGAAAATGTAAATAGCGTTAAGCTGGGTAGCTTAAGACAACCTCTTAATGAAGGCAGAGAGAGAGAGAGAGCGAGAGAAAGAGAGCGACAGAGAGGGAGAGCATAGGCATTTTTAGCTTCAAAAGAGTCCCGACGTCACACGCTACAATATCACATACAGCAAACCAGTGAAGCATGTGTATGGGAACCAGCAAGAGAGGAGACGTTATAGGAATTCACGATGTGTGGTAAGAGCTGCCTTCAAAAAAAACCTGAAAGAATATCCTTTCAAGTGACATTTCAACTGGTATGCTCCAAACACCATTCATGTGTCTCTCACACTTGTTTGTTTCTTCAGGCTTTTCCTATGGTTGCCAGTCAATCTCAAAGGAACAATCCTGGACTGTAATCTTTGGAGATGTTAATCAGGCTTTCCTTTTTGCTTCACTCTGACACGGCTGTCCATTACAGGGATAACCCTAATATTTAGTAAGCAGTGATAATATCAATATTCCCTCTGCTTTGAACACTCACGTTGCTTTATACACATGCACTTATCCAGGAGAGTGAGGGGGAGGCGGTTATGTAAGAAGGGATCAAGGAGGGCTTCCCTTGAGCTTTGGATAGAAAGTGAAAGAAAAGAGCAAAGGAGATGAACATGGAGAATGTGAACGGAGAACAAGACAGGAAATGGGGCAGAGGTGCACAAAGGTGACCCCTCATGTGCTGCTGATGAAAAGATTAAGTCAGACAAGAAAGAGGGGGGAGGGGGAAGGAAACAGAATAAACCAGAATAATTAGTGATTTGAAACACTGATTAAAAGAGAGGGAGTCAGGCAAAGGGAAACAATAGAGGCTGAGAGAATAATTAAAATGCAAAATTTATTGAAGTGAAAGAGAGGTTTTGCTTTTGTTTCAGGAGTACTTTCTCAACCCAGATAAGTGTTTGCCGTCACCTCTCTAAATGTCCCATGCCTCTTTATAGATTGTGGATCTACATAGACCGCAAAACAGCATGTGTGTCCTTGCTATGCCGCTCAACCTTGGGATAACTCTGCATTAGCACATCAGGCTGTTAAGTCAATCCCAGAGCTACTCAGCCAAACAGACCATTGGCTTGATCTTTGATTGTAAAAGCCTGCCAGGCTGGCAAGTTAATCCTGGAGCGTAGTAGGCCAATCAAGTTGTCAGGCCAGGCTCACCGTCAATAACACATTTAGGTCAAACACAAAGGCACAGAGCAGACTTGATCCTCTAAAGACATACCTTCATCAAATCAGATATAAATATCAAACAGTCAAAGTATGTAGCTAAACATATGTGCAAAGAAGTATATGCCTTTAAAAGCTCCTCATATATATATATATATATATATATATATATATATATATATATATATATATATATATATATATATATATATATATATATATAAAGATATGTAAATCAATATAGGATCTGGAATTTTGCTGGACAACTTGTTACAGCTGCCTTTTTTATTGATCGCCATCTGAGCTCAGGCACTTGACAACGTGGAGCAGTAGAAAGGTTATTGTGCAGTCACCAGAACCACCCACATCTGCAGTGGCACAGAAAAATGAACTCAGAAACAGAACAACTAGACAGGAGTAGAGGAAACGGCAGCAGTGAAGGACAAGGGAGGTGCTGTGGCAACGAGAGGGGTGGAGAGAGCAAGAAATGCAGAAAAGGTAGAAAAAAATAGAGGGATGACGGAGAGAAACAGAGAAAGAAAAGACTCAGAGGCAGACAGGGAGACAGCACTATTTACGGTAGATTAGTTGTTATGGTGATAAGCAGAAGGGAAAGGAGGGGATGTAGTTGTCAGGGTGATGGGGCTGCGCTGGGCTACTAATGATATGTAAAAATAACTGCTCAGAATTCGCCCTACCTTTGAAAAAAAAAAAAGAATTGCCAACACACATACACACACAAACAGATGAATACACACAAAGACAAAGCAGTCTGTTGAAACAGGCTCCTCTCATTAGCATTTGGAGACGTACTCAGATTCCTCCCCCACAGTCTCAGCATGGAGCTCACTTTTTTGTAAGTTTTTGCTTAATGAGGGATGGTAGCTAGATACACACAAAAACTGGGGATGTGAGTGTGAGTGTTTGCTGCTACGTGTAACACTTGTACTTCTGTGCTTCTGAAGGTCTAACAATGGCAACTGAGTGCATATCACATTGACAGAAGGAGATGACAGAGGAATGCGGGTAATTGTAGTTCAAATGGCCTGAAGGGGTTTCTAGAACGCTGGTCCTTGTAGTTTTTGCTGCTTGCGGTATAACCTCTGGGTTTTTCAAAAACACCTGATGTCATGACTATCAAATAACAATCAAACACACCTTCCTATGCCAAGTGCCAAAAATAAATAACTTTAATTCATGTCAATAAGTAAGCATACTGTACGGTGTGGTGGAATGTAACTGTACAATTCTGAAGAACTTTTACTTTACTTACTTTAAACCTCCACTTCACAACATTTTGGAGTCAAATTATATATTTTTGACTCTGACAGCTGGAGTTACTTTGCATTTTTGGATTTTACTTACAAACGGCTATAAAATGTGGCATATTACTGATTATAGAAATGAACATTATAGTTAAAACAAACTCTACCTGAACAACTACAACTTTACATTGCTGTTTACACTCAACTAAGTAATACTCAACTAATATAATATATAATAAATTAACAATGACATGGGGTATTCCATTATTCTTGATACTAAATTAAATGTTGCTGGTAATACCTGGTGCTTTTACTGAAGTAGCATTTAAAATGCAGGACTTGTAAAAGAGCTTTTGTACTTTTACTTCAGTAAAGAGTCTGAATGCGTCTTCCATCACTGGCTGTGTCCAATATTAGACAAAACACTAATAAGAAATCTAGGAAATTTTAAACCCAGCAGGAGAAACTCAGTCGGCACATGAATTACATATTCATACTGATCAGTGAGCATAAATACAACAGTCACTTCTGGGTAATCAGATATCACAAAACACTTACAAACAGAGCAGACACCCTGCCGCTATATCACAACCAGTTAATGTGGGCTAAATTGCCTTGATGTCTATAAAAGCATCTAGTGGCCCTTCTCCTCATTTACCAATATTTAATTACCTGACAGTCTATTTCTGTAGTATATACTGTATAAATCCACTCACTTAAACACACTCACGCACCATTCACTGCAGTGCACATGCTGAATATTTCATTATATTCACTTGTACCACAAACACAAATTTTTCCCCTGCTATAATTGCAATCAATGAAGACACACATATATCACACCACATGTCCCTCTAATGGTCTGATCACTTCCTCCCTCCCCTGCACACTGCACCCATCACACACATACAAACATACAGGAAACACGTACGGCATCACAAATTCATACAGGGAATTTCCCTGAACTTACATTAACAAGAGGGAGTAACAGCCCAGGCTGTAATGGTCTTTAAATGGAAACCAATAGAGTGTATTTTAAGACCTACTGTTTAAGAAATACTTCCTGTTGTGGTTTTCTCAAGTGTAACCCCTCAGCCTGACTCTTGACAAAATCTAGCGTGTATCACTGGAAACATTTACACATTTCGTATCATTTTGAAGAACTCTTGCCTCACTTCCGCGCATTGATGGCTTTCATCAGAGGCAGACACCAGTAATCTAACAATTCCAATCTTTGACAGGTGATCCAATCAACTTTAGTAACCAAAATAATGAGGCAGTCAAATGTAATCCTACGCTATAACAATCATTGTATCATGGCTTGATGGCCTCTGTATGCTGGCCTATCTTCAGGCTCTGCAGCGTGTGTGAACCGAGCAAAGGAAACAGGCTTCATACGTATATACACAATGCACCATCCAGGGCCGGTTTGGCTATCCTCAAGAAAGCCATTTAATATCCAGTAGTCTGCATGTGATCAATCTCCCAGCACAGCGTTACTGCCGCACAGGCCATTCCTCATCATTTAGAGGGAGAGGTATTGACCAGGCCAGGACAGCCTCTGTGGTACATTTGTGTGTTGTGAGCCAACAGCAAAGAATGAACAAAATTGTCCAGTGCACTAAATACATCCGTTTTTTTTTTTTTTTTTTCTCCATTGTGTATTTGTATCTGCATGTTTACATGTTTATTAAATGTGAATGTGTGTATATCACAGGGGCAAAAACAACAGTCTAATAAATATTTATTTGTTTATGTTCACATATTTTCCTGTGAGCGGGCTTGTTTCCATATTGATGTCTTGTGGGTTGATACAGGTAGCCATAATGTCTATTTATTATCAATGCATCCCTAGTTAGACACCCCTGCTTAACGGCTCACATCAAGAAAACAGACACCAAGGACAAGCAGAGCATTGTTAAAGAGCATTAAATGCAACTGGCTTAGCAAAAAAAGAAAGAAGGCAGAGAATGAGACTACTCTTGAATGTGTAGCATCATTTTAGACCAATCAAGTTAAAGGCTCAGGGTGATCAATCGTTTAACATGGAACTGGCTGCCATCATACATTAGTGTGTACGGATGTCAATGTGGACAGCTGATCTGTCAATAAACTATTACACTCTTTTCCTCCACTAGAGATGAGAGGAATGAATGTTCAATACAAGCATCTAGGAAGCCTCGGGGGTATGAGACAGGCATGACAAGTAGAGACAAGGTCTCACTACATCTTATTTGTGTATGTCATTTAGCCCATCTGCTTGACAGAGGAAATGTATAGGCAGGCACATTTCAGTTTTCAAGTGTCAGAGAAACTGCAGCAGTATGATTTGTGAAATGAAAGGAGAGCGCCTTGACAAATAAATTAACTGACTGACTGGCTGGATTTTGTGTTCCTGTCCTCACACTTATCGTGGGGTTATTCAGGCGTCAGCTCCATGGACCTCATCCCCCACACTGCCTTGGGGCCATGTCAGATTTACAGTTATCCATGACGGGCTCTTATCAGGAATTTGGAGCGGGACTTTGCAGAGTCATCTAGAATACTGGCTGTATCGTTTTTTATCCCCGCTCAGAGAAACAGCAAGAGGCCATGGTTGGGATATCACAAGTCACATAAGGAGAAACATTCAGACGAACGCAATCACAAAGTGCGCAGACAGACAGACAGACAGACAGACAGACAGACAGACATTCCTGACATCTCCTGCTAGGATCATTGGGTAGCAGTGCCCTGCCATATCAGAGTATATAGACACAGGCTGACTGCAGAGGCTTTAGGGACACTATGCTACATTACACCAGCAGCTGCAGCTGGTAACGTTCTCTGCAGCAGTTTAAAGCAGGAGTTTGTTTTTTTTGTTTGTTTGGTTTTTTTTGAGCATGTAAATTATAGGTTTTTCACATGCATGTACTCTACTGCACAGTTCTAAACAAATAAAAGAAAAAATAGGTTTTATTGAAGTTATATTGTTTCATGATGTTAACAAACCTTTAAAACATAACAAAGTTGTGTCCAGTGCAAGTCCTTGTATTGAAATACATGACAATCAATCTCAGAGTTTAAGCAGGTTGAGATTTTGTGCAGTCAGGGCGTCCTTTTATTTACATTGTACCTTTAATGTAGTCAGTCACCACCAGGCAATTGAGCCATCTCAAGCATATTTACTCTAAGATAGTGCCTCTGCTGAGCTGAGTGTAGGACATAGTGAGGCTCCTATTCTCACATTTGAGCTGAGGGCAGAATGTTGTTTTCCACTGCAGCATGTTCACTCATCCCTGCAGGCTGTGTTTAAAAGACATTATTCCAGCTAACAGACCGGTCAGCAGGCCTTGGATGTGTTTAGTAATGTCTATTGTCTGGCTCTCTCATGACATTTGGAGTGCATAAATGGACAAAGTGTTCATGCAGCGTTTTATTTTTTGCCTCTGTATGGGACAGCAGAGGCGGCAAAGGCTATGATGCTGCAGAGGCGCAGCTGCAAGCAATTCATAATCAGGGCTATTGTTTGTTTATGTCCTGGCAATGAGTCTGGGCCAAGAGGCAACACACACATTGGGCCCTGTGAATCATCCTCATGATGATACACTAAACTCAACCTTTGACCAACTGACACTGATTGATGGGCAGGTGGTACACATCCCAGCGCAGTGCTCACCGCCTGCACAGGGTGAGCCATCTAGAAAACCTGTGGTGCCTAAAACGTGTAAAGAAGCAATTTAGGTTCCTGATCAGAACCCCATGGATTTTGAACCTAGTGTGTGTAAAAGACATAACTGCATCACAGCGCAAATTTTACACAATTCTGATGTGAGCTTTCAGAAATGTGGATGGTATAATTCTGTTCAGACTGATCCTAGATGTGTTTGAATTTAGTCGGTGAGTCACCTACTGTGCTTGCTAGATGCGACTGCTGGGCTAATGTAGCTTACCAGGTTAATAAGCTTAAATGTGGTACCTCCTATAATAACAAGATGAGAGAGGAATCTCATTCTGCCAATTTCTGGCCTGACCAGGTCTATTGAGGAGCCTAATGCTACTGAAATTTGGCTCAAAATTACACAAGTGGCCCTTTTGGGTAACATGCAATTATGCTGACATTGAAATTGCACACAATGACAGGTAAACACTGGCCTTCACAATGGGAATCAAAAGAGTGAGTTTACGAGCATTATTGGCTCTGTGATGATTTTATTATACTGGCCACAGCCTGAATTGCAAGTCATGTGATTAGTTGGGGCAAACAAGATCAATACAGAGGAAGCACCTGTAAAACAATGAATACCTTTATGTGTGTCAAACAAAAATATTGCATTATC
Source organism: Seriola aureovittata (assembly GCF_021018895.1). NCBI lineage: Eukaryota > Metazoa > Chordata > Actinopteri > Carangiformes > Carangidae > Seriola > Seriola aureovittata. The sequence continues at coordinate 9,684,203 of NC_079374.1, read as the reverse complement.
ACAATATGAGCCAATATGGTCAATAAAAAGTCTCAAAAAGTAATATCATGCCATGATATTTAAATGTGCATGGAATCAGGAATAAATGAGCTACAGAAGGACTGCATGCATGCAGCTGGCAGCTTTCACGTGAATACACAGGGTGCTATTATTTAATCCAGTTCTCCTATTTAATCTTAAAGTTTACAGCGCAGCTCATATAGCCCCCTGCCTTTTACATTTTTACCACCACGCCAAGCCATATGATGCTCATATATCATGACTACAACAACCTTTGGTGCGGTCATGCGCAAAAAGCCATGTGGCCTGAGTACAAATCCATCAAGGCTAAATTAAAGGCTTTTATTCAAACAGTATCAGTTCCAAGAGCCTGGTTAAGCCCCATTGTTACGATACATCATAGTCCAATCAGACTACACGGTTCTGTGTGTATTCCAGGGGAATGAATGAGGGGCTTTGATACCTCAGTTTAATAACCAATCAAATCGATCAGGCTATGCTAATTTTTTGGCCACTAGATTTGACCAAAGGATGCTGGAAAATTATCTGTGTCCTTTATCCCGCAAAGCTATTCCCAACTTAGTAAACATCCTTTCAGGTTTCTCAGATCCAAGTGCCCACTTTTCAAAGCCTGATGGATTTGCTCCTGAGTGCTTTTTCATGTGCCCTATCTGGAGAAGACAGTCAGGACTCAACCAAAAAATTGTGCAGATCGGAAAGGGATATTCCTTAGTGTTGAAAGCAGGTGTGTTTGAGAAGACTGAGGGAAACATTGTCTGCCCAAGGCCCGAATCTAAAGTGGAGATGTGGTTTATTCGACTGATTGTCTGCTACTGCCACTTCATCCCAAACTTCCCACAGTGATCATTTCTTGACTGATCTCTGCGGAGACTCTGATCCAGTCCAGTGGACAGAGCAGTGCCAACAGGAGTTTGAATCCACAGAGAGATACGCTTAGCTTTTTGTTTTTGTTTCCAGCAGTGGACTGGGAGCTAGATATTTTTCCCTGGATAGATAGAGAAAATAACAATAACAAACCAACATCATTTTCAGCACTTTCTGATTGTTAACATTTCGATAGGAAGCTCATAAATTTGCCTGTCATATCATCCATTGTACCAGAACATATTATTCTGATATGCCATCCTTCAACATTTAGTAAAATATGCAGAGTTGTATAAACAGCATGTTTGTCCTAAACATTTCTGAAACGCTCAACATTTGTCTTGTAAATCTGACAACATGGGACCAGTTACAACAACTAAGCAAAGTAAGTAAGTAATTCTAATCATGCTAGAGTGGCTGCTAAATGCACTTGGTAGAGCACCACTGCAAAGCCATGGTGGGCACACAGGAGAAGTGTTTGCCATGTATGACACATCAAAATACCTGCACCTATTGTTTTCCAACCCACGCACTGGCGATGTGTGTTATTGTGAGTTAACGTGTTTTATCACATTTGCTCCCCCAGATTAGCACTAGTCATCTACTGTAGCTTTACTGCTTCTTCTGTCTGTATGTCTCATCCAGTAAGTGCAAGAGGCGTCAAATTGAGGGGCACACTCCATGATGCAGCCGTCACATAAACACCTTCTCATTACACTCCTCACAAGGCCAAAGGAAAGCTGCAGGAGATTTCTGACTCACCAGAGACACTCACTGCTTCACCTGTACTTGATAAACTTGATGTGTACAATACTCTGAATCAATGAGTGGATTCTTCCTAAGCCACATCTTCTTCCTGCAAAAAAGTGGATAAACTTGCTCTGTGTAAAACTCTGTCAACTGTCTCGAAAAATTTAGTCCCACTCTAGTGTTATGTAGAATAGTTTTTCTAGTAGAATAGTTTTTATCCTCTATACATGTATGTAACTATTTTTGCCATTATCGATTGACTCGTTGTTTGTTTTTCAATTAATCAATTAACTTTTAGACAATAAAATTACAGATGTACATGGGGATAAATCTTACCAAAGAAAGAAGTCACTGTCAGATATGCTTGACATTTCTACTTGATAAACTGACTGTTGATCTTACCCATTTATTCCTTCAGCACTCTTACAAACAATGTTTGACACTGCAATGTGTTATGGTGTGAAGACCACTTGGTTTTTCTTTTTATCTGAAAGCTCTTACCCATATTTAACATTTGTCAGTGTGGCTTAGAGCCTGCTGCACACTGGTAGTTGGGTTTGAAGGCAGGCCGAGACACAAGTTAAAGAGTCCCTGTCTTGTCTGATTTAAGTCTGGCTCTTTATGGGCTGATCTCCAACCGAGAGGCTGGAATGGGCCTGCTCAGACTTGATTGGGCCAGGTTGGACCAAGATGGTGACAACTGGAGTCTGATGGATGGACCTTGACAGCTTGTCTCTGTCAGAGACCTGCTCAGAGTCCCTGCGAGTGAATCTCCCGTAGTGTCAGCATGGCCTTGGTCAGTCCACTGCACAATCACAGCGAGGTGAGAGGACATATTGAGCAAAGCGCCAAGAGTTAAAAACCTCATTTGCTGGAGCAGAGCATACACACTCCGAGATGTGGGTCAAGAACGACCGGCTCATCCGTGCATCTACAGACGAGTGCACACACATATCACCAATCACAAACCAACAACAGCAATCTACCCCAATTGATACCCAATTCTGCAGAGCTGCACTGGTCATTAAAACCATGAGCAGTGCCAAGCATGGTGCAAACAATGAGGGAATAAAAGACACATGCAGCCTCCGCACCTTTGGGAAACTCATTAGTCTGGGTAATACAGACCCAAGCAGACTCCACATTGAATAATTATAGGATTTTGGAGTGCTACAAACTCTGGGAATGCTGTCTGGACATCGGGAGGGAAAATCAATTGAATAGCTGCTTTATCCAGTGTCTCTTGAGGCCTAATCAGGCCCTCAGAGCTGATCCCTCAACCATAACTATTCAAGGTTGTGGATTCAAATTCCCAGCTCTTCCAGCAATCCTACAGAAACAACAGAGTATTCCCATCTGATACTGAAGGCTCCACTAACAATTCATTAGAACAGCGATCCAAACAAAGGTCTTGTTCTTTGTCTCAAACTTTCTTTTTGTCCCGTTGAGTTGGTTTGGATTCAACAATAATAGCAAGCTCCTACAAATGATTATGGCAAGGGTCAATGTTGGACACCAGAGGTGGTCATCTGAAGTTAATTTAATAGCAACCACGAGGGTCCAGCTGCTCCATCACTTTCATCTCTCAACACATGAAGACAAACGTCCCAAACCTTTGAACCAGAAAACAATCACCCACCAGGGGCTTTATCAGTCAATTAATCTTCTTTACTACTACATTTCATCTTTAACACAGACACCTAACGTCCATCCTGTTCGATTTGTCAGAAACTAGTACTGCAGAGAAGAATAAAGGGGGTAGAAAAATTATTTTGACTGTGAGTGTGGAAGGGCAACATCATTTATTGAAGTAAAGTAAAAACACCAGTGTTCACAGTATTCAAGGTTGTGGTACCTCCTTGTACATTTATAGGAACAGATGTAAACAGCAATTTCCTCAATTTAAATCAAACTTCAATTTCATTGCAAATAATTTGATTAAAATTAGCATTTTAAGTTGCCAATTCTAGCTCAATTTTTCCATGAATTTTTCTCACTCGGATTTAAAAAAAAGCATATATCTATTCACTGTTTTTTGTGTGTGTTAATTTAAAGTAGTAGTAATGTAAAGTGATGTAAATGTGGCCCCAAGTGTACAAGTACAGTAAAAACACATGCAAGAGAGAGAAAGAGAAGGTAACAGCATGTCCCAGATTACAAGCTTGTCTGATTTTGCACATGCCTCCATTTATAATCTTTCAGCTAGACAGAAGACAGAGAAGCCTTTCAAAGTGGTATTAAACAGCTAAACTACCCAGTGACACTACATCACCTTTGACCCCACAGTTGGGGGGTAATATTGACTTTACTGCTATCAATATTTGACTGAAAGACCCAGAGGACCCACTTGATTGATCTGATGTGTTGTCCTAGCTCTGATCTATATGGAAATCCTCCACGGACCAAAGTATATAACCACTCAGGCGCTCACGTGTGTGTGTGTGTGTGTGTGTGTGTGTGTGTGTGTGTGTGTGTGTGTGTGTGTGTGTGTGTGTGTGTGTGTGTGTGCACATGCAGAAGACACAATCACACGCGTGCACTTTAGCGACCACATATATTTGCACAAACACCAAGTCCGACTTAAACCATGACACAACTGATTTTACAAATACACACACATACACACACATACACACACGGGCTATAATTGAACAGAAATCAAGTTAAATTCTATTAAATGTGTCTCTCATTGTGTTATTGTATGCCATTACCATAAGGCAGAAAGCTCGTTATGACAGCTAAATGACTGGTATCACATACTGTAACTGAGGTGGATGATAATAATGCAATAGATTTTCACACACTGCAAAATTGCTGAATCAATTATATTCAATTGATTTTTTAAGTAGTCTGAGTAGCTGATTTCATTGACATGAGTTTAGCCTTCTGTCGAACCTTGTTTCACCAATTATTATTATCATTACCAGTTAGGTGAAATTATTGTCTTAACACATTTATTATAGTGCAACATCAAGTGTCAATGTCTATAAATCATCTACTTCTTACAATGTAGCAACTTTCAATGTTAACATTTCCAGATACCTGGGAGATATGACAACAGAGATGTACCGTAGAGTACAGCTTCTACAAACTCATAAGAACTTTTAAGTGTTCAAAATGTTCAGTTAGCGGCTAAAGGAGAGGGGATTTCACTGATCCACTGCCTTAAAGTAAAGAAACCGTGGTAACAGTACTTACATACAAAAGTGGAAGATTTGGAGAAAGGAAAGAAAAATTCCCACATTTGAAGAGCTGGGCCGAATCCTTGGGACGAGACCAACAGTTTGTCCAGGGGACCTTGTCTAATCCTATGACAGTAATGTTTCCTCACAGACTCCATCCTTGACTCCTGTCGGTGTTCCCAGTTACACTGGAGATTTATAGCTAAACAGCGAGTGCATATTTGATATAAATAGTTTGATGACCACAATTCTAATTATGCACATGTAAGTGTTTCATTATATCAATTATACAATGAATGAAGCAGCAGGGCTGGTTATGGCAACTGCAGCTTCTCTGTACGGGACTAATAAACTTCAGTTTTAGTGTTATAGTTAAGACCACTGGTTAGGCATGGCCTACAGAACAAACAGGATTATCATTCCATGTATAACACTTACTTTATTAATTTACTTATTTTAATTGTGCTAATCATTCTATAACTATAAACTTCTTATATATTCACAGAATTCATTGATTCATTTCATTGATTGATTTCTTTGCTCTGTTTTGTAGGTGCTTTCTTAACGTTGGCCTGAACATTAACTTAATGTTTGGAAATAGGCAAAAAATATATTCATTAACAATGCATCTCATTGTTCAGAGAACTGTTATTTTTTTCTGTACAGGGGAACTTCCAACAACACACCTAAATATAAAGAAGCAAGTGAGCCAACTGCTACAGCTCAGGACACGTCCTCTGATAAAGAGTACATTGATGCTCCACAGAATACAAGCAGCAAGGGCCATAAAGGGCAGAGTCAAGGCATCAGTGAAAGGCTGGTCATTCCTGGGGCTCAAGCAAAGAAATGCAAGCCCCCAACTAGTGTAGTGGGCAGTAGACTTTAGGCTTACTTGGCTCAGCAGAAAAGGAAGCTAGAGGAAACGTACGAAGCTGAGCAGAGACATCAAAAACAGGAATATGATGCCACTGACAGACTGCTGAGGGCACATCAGCATACAGAGGAAAGGAGAGTCCAGTCTGTGCAAGCCAAGCAACAAGCAAACTCTCAGCTAATAGGCACTGCTCTCACTGCTTTGTGTGCTGGTCAACAACAGAACACACAATGCATCACTCACCTGTGCCACAGCAGACCATGTCACCTATGGCCCAAGGAATGATGTCTACAATCCCCGTGTCTCAACAGCTCATGCAACCACCCACACTGAAGTGGCTCCAAAAACAATGCTGACATGGCAACCCATCAGTGTCATTTACATTACATAACACTAACACAAACCAGCATTTCTACAATTTGGAAATAGCTGGACACTTAATAATTGGACCAGTACCAACCAGTGGATGTGTAACACAATTAAATGTGTGACTGCCTCTAGCCAACACAGTCAGCAGTACAATAAAAGATTGTGCCATTGTTGAATCCTTACATTACTAAGCTATATCCTTAAAAATTAGGCGCACAATGCCGTCATCTTCATCATCTTTGTCATTGTCTCCCTCGTTGGATTGTGATCCTCAGAAAAGTCACGCGATACACAGCAGGTAGAGACAATGCGTCAGACAAGGGTAATGTCTGTCTCATTTTGTTTCAGACTCTCCCTCCATTACCCTCTGAGGTGCCCGGAGCCCCCTCTCTACAGTCGGCCAATAATTAATGTTGAGCTGTGCAACCGTTGCCCCTCTGGTTTCTGAAAATGGCTTCATACGCCAGAGGAGTAATGGATGGGCTAAATCACCCAGGATGACCAGCAGCACATCTACTCCTCAAATGTTTCTTGTTGTGCTGGTCTCTATCATGTAGCGATGAAAGAGCAAAAAACATGAGCATCACAGACTTTGCCAGGTTGTTCAACGTGTATATGCAAAAATGTAATGTTATTGTCGACCACGCCTTGTGAAATGACCGAATGCTGGCCCGCCCAATGGTAATTGTCTGCTGGAGCATTGGACGGAGCTTTGATGTTAATGTGTGTCACAGCAAATGGCACGAGCAATTTGTCCACTCCATTTGTCATGAGACCTTGTGCTATTGTTCTCAGCTCAGCTCTGTCAATATGATGCATAATTCATACACGATGGCCAGCAATTCAGTTAACAACTAGCCTACAGGTGGATTCAAAAGGGACATCCACAAACAGCAAAAAGACAATCAATTACTCTTGTCTTATTAATTATGCTCAGTATTAGCTCCCTTCTTCTGCTCAGTCACATGAAGACAGAAGACAGAAGTCAAGATGTTTCCTCTTATAACCTTCATATGTGGCATTCTGCTGCCCTAGGTTTGCCTGATAGATTAATGCCACTTGTGCTGCTGTCCAGTAGGGCTGAAAGATATGCAAAAAAAAAAAAACTCATTATGCAATTATTTTGGCAGATATTGCGGTTGTGATATGAGTGATAATTTCAGTTGGAATGGTAATTTTTGCATTTCATTTTCACTGAAAAAAAAAAAAAAATGATGACGTGATTTCTGTTGGGTCACGTACCAAAAAAGCCTGTTCCCTTGTTTCAAGTTAAACTTAGCCACACGAATTTGCTGTATTGACCAATAGCAAGCTGCCTTAACAGTGCTGATGTTTGGGAGAACATGGAGCCAAAATGGAGGACACTATCATAGCCTATTATCTTGGTTGCACCACCCAGCTTTATTTAACTTCCACTGTCAGAATATTAACTCTCCACAAAAAAAAACTGCTCCAATGAAGAGAAATGGGCTTACAGGCAGTTATGAGACAGGAGTTGAGGGCACAAATACATTGTGTGAACTTATTGTGCCATCAACTTACTGACAGTTAGAAGGCTTGTTAGTTTGGAGAGCTTTTTTCCCCCTTCAGTAAGTCTTTATTGGATGAAATGATGTGCAGTCCTGAGAAGAAAACGATTGGGAGGGAATGAGCAGCTCAGTACAGAGAAAATATGAAAATATCATTATTGGCTAATGCTAGTCTGGCTGGGTGAGCATGTTGGCAATTACCCCACTTGCCATTTAGCCCCGCAAATACTATACATCAGCAAGCTTTTAAAATCACACACATGAAAGTTTCTGTGCCACCTTTTTGGTGTAACCACGTCTTTAACACCTTTAACCTCTTAAAGCTGAGGTTTGTGTGTTTTCAAGTTTGTTTCCTGAGTATGTTTTTTTTTTTTTATTTTAGTAGGTGTATGGGTGAGTGTGTCTGTATTCTGTGTCAGTGACCATCCTCTTTGCTGGTTGAAGCACATAATTCATTGATATGTTACCCTTCTGCTCTTGTCTAGTGAGTTTGCTTCCTTCAATATAAAACCTTTAGCTAAAGGTCAGTCCTTAAAGCTTCAGACTCATGTCTGCAGTACAACACACCCAGACACACAGAAAGACATAAATCCTAGCATGTTAGGAGCACATGCACGCACACACACGCACACGCACACGCAAACACACAAAATAAATGTTCCTGTATGCTATTGGTATACAGCTCTTCCGCAACCTAGGTGGGTTTATTTATATTTGACGATGCTATTGAAAATAATGGTAAACATTAAATGTGCTGTGTATGTATGCAAATCCACCTGGGTCTAACATAATAAAATATACTTCACCTTTCATGACCTATAGCAGAGATGAAGGAAATGGAACTACCTGCCCTCTGACTGGACTCTGCTTTGTGATTGGACAGTCATTGTCCAATTAGATTCAGGCGTAAAAACAGGGTCAAAATCCATACTTGAAACTTGAACTTCAACTCTGAGCTCTGAGTTTTACACGCAGTTTTCTGCTTTGTATCTGTACAGAGGTGATTACAAAAGAAGATTGTTTTACAACTACAAACTTTGGAATTATTTGTGAACGTCACTTTACAAGCTCAAAAATCTTTTTGACCATAATTGGAGTCCATAGTGTGCAAGCAATGAATTTTAGAATGAATATGTCTCATGATCAAAAGACTGGCACATGATTTGTGTTAAATATAAAAGAAAATAATTTGTGAATACTGAATGCACAAAATGGCAACATATATTCTCTGTAATGGCCGTTTGTCTTCACAGTGTCTGAACTGACTGCTTGAATTCCTCTGTATTCTTGTCATGAAAAGTTTCTACCTTCAATCTTTTTGCTCTCCATTTTCTCTTTTGACCTTTGCATTCGTTCACAATTGATGTTCAATTTGCTGGCATTTAGAGCCAAAATGAGTTTCACATTAACCCTTAGTGAACCAGTCACTGAGAAACTGGATCATTTGGTAGCTGTCACTCTCTCTAGATTGAGGCAGGTCTAGCTAATTCTAAGAAGTACATTGTATATCTTTTCATTAATTCAAAATCTCTTCACCTAAGACGCAGGCCACGCACAGCACTTACAGCTAAATTGTTCAGCAGTGCTTATATTTTTCTGTTAGTCATTCTCACACACAAGTGGGAAGGGCATCATTTTTTGCAATTACCTGTCTATCATCTGTCTCAACAAACTTTTTTAAAGCACACACTGGAACGCACACACATCATACACACCACTGTTTTTCCAGTCGCACCAGAGGCCTAGAGAATAATTAAAGATTTTTCACCAGCTTAACAATCCAACAGTGACAATGATGGCAACATAAGTTCTAGGCGATTAACATTTAGTGCCGACAGAAGTTCACAAAACAACGGCACAAAAACGATTAAATTGCGTCAGTAAAATTCACCAGAAGTCCCCAAATTACATCAACAACAGCGCCAGCCATTGATGGTTGGCAGCTACCATGGTGTGAATAGGAAAACACTAGAACACACTCACAAGTGCATAAAAACAGTCACTGACGTACATGAATGTACAGAAGGGACATGTACAGGCTTCACACTGGAAGCCACATAGGAAGCGGGAGGATGCAGTGCGTGAAATACCTGAGCCTCTCTTAGAGACCACCTTCACACTCTTGGACAGCGTGATGTACAGCAGGATCAGAAGAGGGCTGGGAGGTCTCATCTTCCCCCCCTTCCTCACAGCCTGAAAAGATAAAGGAGAAGGAGGGAGAGGAGGGAAGGCAGAGGAGAAAGAGAAAAAGAGCCATCAGTCACTGCTTGTACACGAGATCAAGTGCCTCCTTGTTTCTGCTAGACAAGAGTAAGTGTCAGTGGGGAGGGATGTTCTGTAACAGCCCAACACTACAGCAAGCAAGCACACACACTACTGCACAAACATTTACACGCCCACATGCGCGCGCGCACACACATTTACTTGGACACTCACATCAACATAACAGTTTCCACATTCCCCTGGGGGACCTTTCTTGTAATGATTTTCTCTCATGATTGCAATTGAGACGAGTTATCATAGCGGGGGATATATTTCATGAGAAACCGTTCCCTAAGATGCTGACAAATCAATAAGGAAATAATTACATGTGTAAGAAACACCACTTTTAATCGGCAGCTTCATTAAAAAAAAGAGGGAGACCTTGAAGGGAATTTCAAATTATGACCTGGTGACTTGCAGAGATGTAGCAAATATCCCACCCATATCCCTTATCTACTCATATATCAAATTAATTGATGGAGGTGACTCATTCTCTACTCCTCATCTTCTCTGAGTAAATGACATAATCTAACATGTAGTAATTACCCCCTAATACCCAGCTCCTGAAATAGAGCCAGTGCTGCTGTAAAAAATGAGATGTTAAATGAAAAAAGATACATCAGTACTCAATAGAAGAAACAATACTCAATCAAAATACTCATCAAATAAACAGTAATTGCAATAACTGCAATGGAAGCTTCACACACAAAAGAAGACACAAATTAAGACATGACAAAGTAAAATTAGTAAAAGTTTTAAATGTTAGTCATGTTAGGGGAAAAGTTCAACATTTTGGGAAATATGCTCATTCACTTAGAAGATCAATATCATTATTACGGTGCCAGCAACTGTTTAACTTAGCTAAGCACAAAGACCGGAAATGGGGGGAGGCAGCTAACCTCTGTCCAGCAAATCCACCTACCTGCACCTCTAAAGCTCACAAATGAATATCACGATTTCTTGGTTGGTGCCAGTTACTTCCTGTACTCTCCACTGGTTGCCTAGCAAATGCTCCCAGCCAAGAAGCAATTTAGCACATTAGCCCATTTTTATACTTCAGTTTGTACAAATTAAACGAAGGAGATATAACATGTTAATTTGTGAGCATTAGGCAGGCTGGTATTTTGTTACCTTTGGTCAGAGCAAGGCTAGCTGTTTTCCCCTGTTTCCAGTCTTCATGCCAGCTGCTGGCAGTAGCTTCAGAGTTACCATACATACTTTTTTTCTTTAAGTTTGGTAGAGATCCATTGCCTTGTGATAGAGGAGACACAGTCAAAGCTCTCAGTCTACTACAGCTGCCAGTTTGGGTGGTTGCATGTCTGAGAGGTACCAGACAAAAGCAGGTAATAGGAGGAAAGGAGCAGATTCACCGCTGGTCGGACCTATGTTTCTGTCAGTCTAACATATAAGAAAAGGGGAACATAACACACGGCAAATTAACCCAATGAACCAGAAAGACGAAGATGGCACCGTGGCCTTAGGAGACAGAAACTAAGAGAGGCAGAGCCAAGAGGGACCATGGAGTCTGCGGCAAGTCACGTGCACTCCAGATTAGCATAGCTAATGAAAGGAGCCTCTCTCAGTGTGTTTACACGACACTCACGAGGCTCGCTCTGAAAAGAAGCCTTTCTCTCCTCTTCAATCACATTCTACTTGGAAACAGCGTTCAGTCGATAAACACCGCTCTGCCAATAACATTCTGGCAAATGCCACATATGAAGGATTGGCGCCTCTTTGTTCGGCTAAAAGGCATTTTAAAAACACTTGCTGATAATCTCGTCGGTTCTAAATGTGTTTTTAGCTGCACTTGTAACCCCTCGGTCAGTTCATGGTATTGTGCACACACATATCACCAACCAGAAACACTCTCAATCATCCAAATGCTTTAAAGGTCAATACAGATTTTTGGAGTCCTCAGTCCCAATGAACATCTCTCTCGTTAAACAAAAACACATCCTACACATGGTTTACCCTAGGATTTTTTCAGCAGGATCAGCCCCAGCGGGCTGGAGTTTGGGATGTGGGTTAAACTGTGGCTCATTTCAAAGGTTATGTAACCACTTTTCCTACGGTGGAAATTACTCATACATTAGTCGACTATAACTGACAACACGATCAAAAGTTAGACTTTATGAACAGTTTCGTCATTATTATTTATTATGCAGCACTCAGCCAAACATCTAGCTAAGTAGTATTATACAATACCATGGATGTAGAAGGGTGTAAATAGAGTGGCATTAGGCAAATGTAGGTAAATAAAAACAGGAAGTTTGTGTTTTGAATAATTTCATTTATTTACATGTGCTGAGCAAATGAAGCCGCATTTAAAACACCCATTCTCAGGAAAATTTGCAGTGCAGTCAGAGGTCAAGCTCATCTAATAGGTTAGGCTACGAAAAAGTTGCTGATGAATGATGAATGAAAGGATGTTTTGCTGCCTTTTCATCTACCTATTAATCTATTATTTAACGATGACTGAAAAGAACAATAGTTTAATTCGTAAATTAAATTAAAAGAATATTTGGTTTCCTAACTTCAAGAAAAAAAAGTGATGCACATCGTACCAGTGTGCTCCAGCAACACTACGCCGGTGAGCCGGGTCTGCGACCATGCACGCCGCACATTCTCATGTGCACCCCAAACGAGGCACACAGAGAGGGTTAGTAGAGAGACTGACGAACAAGGCCAGTAATAATTTAATGGATTATTTGACGGCCCACTGGCATTTTTCCCAGTATGCCCGATGGCTAGTCCATGTATGAAGTGTTTTGTTGTACCTTGGTAGAGCAGGCGTAGTATGCCAGAGGTCGGAGTGAAAATGAAAAGGTAATAAAAACCAAACTTAAGGTTAGCTAGTTAAATCTCTTTTTTTTCCCTCTTCCTTCTCTTTCTCCCCAGTCTTGCCTCAGGGATATGTCACCACGACTGTTTTATCTGTTTTTTCAAATTAAAAGCCCTCAGCAGAGTTGTGTCATTTCAACTTCATGACATTGCAGTGGAAGCAATAATGTATGTAAGCTAAACACTGCTACAACTTGCTGCAATGCTGTCACACAATTTTAACAAGACAAGCGTAATGGAGGGACTTGCACCTACCAAATACACGGCGATGAGGAAAAATTTGAAAAGTCAAGAAACGGAAATTTCACTGAGACCACATGCACACGTGCACAAGCAAAAGAAAGAGATAGATAAATATTTAGTTTTCAGTAGCTACTTACTGAGAAGCACTAGTGGGCAACGTTATTCCCTGCTCTATGTAAAATTCCTTAACCTTAGTACAGCCCTCTTTCTGCACCCGTCTACCCAACAGGCACCGGATGTCAGTGTAATGTCAGAAAGACTTTGGACTCTAACAACTTTAATGTCAGACAGACATTACATTTTGGTTGGAAATGTAAATCGGGATGACGTTCAAACCCAACGTTTGCTAACTGACATTGTGACGTATCGCAGATATTTCATATGTCAAGATGTCACTATTTATATAAATTATCATTGGCATTAGACGCTGCCCTGACACTGAATCTTGGTGCCCAACATCACAAACTACATTCAAGCAAATATAAATATCAATGTCTAACCATGTTGGAGGCCAACTGCATGCCAGCAGGGTAACTTTTAATTTATAATTTTCTAATCTAAATTAATCATACTGTATCACTCAAAATCATTTAATTATGAGGTGACCGGTAGCATAGGGTTTCAGACATGCATCATACTGTGTAATCACAATATCCCTGGTTCGAATCTGCCTGCACACCTTTGTTCCATGTCTCCCCACTCTGTATCTCCTGACACTGCAGGCTGTCCAATAAAGGCAAAGTGCCAAAAACAGATCATTTTCAAGCTGCTGACACAAGTTGATTTACTTAACATAACTGGATGATTGGCAGGTTGTGTTTCTGTGGCGGCAGGATGGAGCACTGCCCCCCCGTCACAGCCTGATTCAATACAACAATGTCAGCGACCCTCCTCTGTGTCCCAATCATGTCACGCCTTCACAAGCTCAGTGGGCTTTGGTTCTTGCCAGCCATGACATCACCTGCCTGCCATCCTAACTCACAGAGGGGCATTGTGCGCCTCACACGACCCCCACAGACAACCAACATACCTCGTCTCCCCTCACCTCTCCTCCCCCTGCATCCCCCGCATTCTCACCACACAGACGCTCCAACTGTGACAGAAAAATGCTCAAAAAAGTCAAAACCACAATGGCTGCCAGGTCAGACTGACTTCTGAGCGTACTCCAGAGAATAGATTGCTTGTTGATGGACAAATTGGAAGAAAGCATATCAGTCTGTAGACTCAGTAAAGCTTTTCAACTGCCTCAGTTTAGTTCCTATAAAACATGTAGCTATTAAGAATTTGCAGTAAGTAAGTGGAGAGTCAAGCTGTTTTTTTTTCTAACTCTCCATCACTCCACTCTCTCCACTTCTTTCATCATTTTGTTATGCTCAAGCAGAGAGCATACACTGTGTCTGAATAATGTACCAGTCACATTTAAGGTTTACCACCCCCTGCCAAGGCCAGGCCGAGCAAAAAAAGGGTCTGTCAAGTCTATTTAAACTATACAACACAAATTTCTCTTTGTATAATTGACTCATCTAACACTTGTCTGTCCTTGTCTAATAGTATCTCAATGCAACCAAGTTATATTGTTTCCAGGGCAACATGGCAAAAAACTCTAATTCAACCTCACTGAATAAAAGAAGGTGGTTGACTATAAAAGGAGTAAAAAATAAAGAGTATGAGTAGCACATACATGCCTTCTTTTTGTAATATAACATTCTGGCTTTGTTCGTGTGATTAACCATAGCCAAGCTTTTTCTCTGAGGCGTCAGGAGCAGGTGTGTCTGAGGAGGCACACACACAGAGGCATGGCGTGATACCCACGCTTCAGCGATGCATGAAGCTTGCACACATCACAGTAGCACACATGCCATTTGCCTGCTGCTTTTTACCAGAAAATGAGGGGCTTGGCCCAGCACTTCCTGCTGACTCGGCCTGACAAAGGGGCAGAGGAATTTACTGTCTGTTGCCATTGTTATGGGACTGTATCTCCCAGGATAGCTGTATCTCTTCCCGTCTTCCCCTAATGTTTCCCAAATTCAATTATCACCTCACGCTATTTGTTGCAAGCACACTCTGTCTGCTGCGTGCATGTGGTCTGTCTGTGTGTGTGTGTGTGTGTGTGTGTGTGTGTGTGTGTGTGTGTGTGCGTGCGTGCATGCGCACTTGATTCTGTGTATGTTACCAATTTTCTATCCCTTGAGACTGCACAGGACACACAGATTCACAAATTACAAGCAGAACCTAGCACCGAAAACATCGGCTTTGCAGCTCTGTTACTGTTACTGTAGTGTGCACTTGTGCCACCTTAAAACACAGAAAGAAAGCTCCGCCATCTTGGCATAGCAAGCTGTGGATGATTGATCATGTTATTTAGGGATTTAATCCAATTTGAAGGCAGCCTGTGCTGTGGTCTTAGGAAAAGCACATCTTCATAGCATTTACTAGACATGGCTCTGTGCCCTGACAGGACCAGAGATGCAGACAGTGAAAATGTGCATCTGAAAAGAGTTAATCTGAAACATCTCACTGATTTGTTTCAAAGTAGAAACTATGTCATTGTGTTTTTACTGTAATGAAGTAACTGTTTCAAGTAAATGCAGTATTACATGTCAAATTCTATTTTTCTTCAGAGTAGTTTAAAAAAATAAAACTGCTTCATTTCTTCAAGCACTGTTGAGCAGATTACAAATAGTGTATTTAAATGCATTTGTCTTGGCTGTTCATTCATCTAAGGATGAGGTTTGTTAGGACAAGCGCTTAAGGAGAGAGTGTGAGTGTCTGTATCTTAACTGTCTCTGCTGAATGGAAGGAGGATGATGGACTTAAGGTAAGGTAGCAGAACAGGGCCACGACTGTACCACTCCCATGTACACAGTTGTAAATACAAGGAATAAAAATTTCTCTCACACACACATGACAACACCAGTAGTGGTTTTTTGATCAATATTGCATGAGTAATAACTGCTGAATATTAAATGAGAATTCGGCAGGTGGAAAAATACTCTACAGCAATATTCAGATTATAGCCCTGGTGTCATGAGACTAGAATATGTATGTACGATATGTGTATACCATCCTCCATTCTATGAAATAATACATTATTTATATGCTCAAGAAGCCAGTGACTGCACAGAGTAACCTTTGAAGCTATCCACTGAGAGAGACACATGAACTAACTGATAATACTGAGCAGGTTCAACGCTGGAGTCAAACACTGCTATTAAACAGACAGTCAGAATTATTTAAAAATGGAAGTTTGTTCTGCAGATGCGCCTCTCTCACTTTCACCGTTATTCTTCCTCCACCTGTAGTTTTAGCTTTGCCAATATCAAATGCGACACCAACGTACAGAGCGGCCAGACATAAAGATAAAAAAGAGCTGTATAAACACCAAAAGCATAGACACAGACACACACAGACACACACACACACACACGCACACAAGTGTGTGAGTCATAGGTGGTTTTGTGTGTCACTGTGTCAAAGAGATTCATGCTGGGATTGCTAGTAAATGGCACAGCACACTGCAACTATGCTTACTGTATGTGTACGTGTGTGTGTGTGTGTGTATGTGCCTGTGCGTGTGCGTGTGATCTGCTGTTTGCCAGATGTGTCACAGTGTGAGTCAGGTCCCATGAATATTATTCTGCAGCCGTAAAGCGAATCACTGCCTCAGAATAAAAAAACATCAGCTTGGTGGTAGGCTGAGTGAGTATTCGTTAAAACACATTTGACCGCTTTTGACCATGGGCAGCCCTCGTTAATCTCCAGAGGCTGGCCATAGGTGGTTAGAGTTAACGAGCAAGGTGCGATGAGCTATGCCCTGCCTCAGTCCCAACATGCACCTCTTCACTGAGTGAGATTAATTACCACACGATTCTGAACCAATCCACACTCCTGTTGTTCTGCTCACCTCGAACACACACACGCAGAAACTGTACATGCACTTAAAGAGCCCATTCAAGCACATAAAATGCAACACTGTGTACATAATTAATTAGAGAGAGCTTGGAGGCAACTAAAGCCATTTGTACATGATTGGTCAAGAGCGGAGCTGTGGGTTGTTGCGAGTGAGGTCTGGGTTCAGACACATTCCACCAGCAGTGAAGCATTTTCCTCCAGTTGTTGTTGAATGCTTTCAGCCATGTCCCCCGTGCCCAGGCCCACTGTCAGCTGTCCAAGGATGACTGGCTGCAGAGACGCTCTCATGCTTCCAGTCAATGCTGCCTTTGATGGAGAGCAGGGACCAACACTCTCCTCACCCATTTAGTGTACACACCCCACTGGGGGCAGCCGGACCACTACTGACACACAGATAGACTAAAAACACTGTCCAACACAAGCACCCCCACCCACACACACATGCACAGACTGAGAAACATGTTCAGCTACACACACAACTTTCACATGCATTCAAAGGTTGGTTGCACCTTAATTTTTGTCTTTTTGATTTATATATATTATTATTCTTACACAATTACAATTCTTACATAATTCATCTAAACAACACAATATATCTTTTTTGCATAATTAGCTACATTCATATGTAGTTCTTCCAGTCTGTTATTACTCTTATTCTTAAGAGGCAGTTTAGCATACTTGTATTTGGTAACTGTTAATGTTGATTTTACATTTTATGTACCAGTATCATTAAAGTTCGCACTATAGTATCATGTATGATTTGAACAGTGCATTACAGCTGAACTCTGCTAAGGTTATGCAACATTTTGTATTATTTTCTTCCTTGTGTGCCAGACAACAGCTACATATTTTATTGTCTAGCGGTTATTCTGTGCAACATAATCACAAAATAGTTATATTACACACAATACTGCATAGATATATACATTTAATCACGTTACATTTGTGCTGTTTTACTGTAAATCACACTTACGGTAAGACATACTAACAGCAAAATAAATGTAAAGGGGTAATTGCATTATTACTGTAAAATTACAATAAAATGTCTAACAGTGTAGAGTGTAATAAGAAATAAGTCAGGTTGGTAATTGACCAGTATGAGATATAGCTTTGTTTTGGATAAGATGCACCTGTGTTACATTTAAGTGCTTTAAGTTCCTGATAATTATCCCTGATATTATTTTTATTAGTTGCAGTGGTAGTCGTATATACACTGCATGCAATATAAGCATATAATCTTATGTACAATGTATTCATTTCTTTTCTTTTTCAGTCTTTAAGCAGCCGGAAACATACTCCCACAACACACATGTGGGGGGACTGAGGTCAGTCTTTACGATAAAGTAAGTTCCCCTTTTGAAGAGAATAATGTATCCAGGCAACAGAGGCCGGTATTGTTGTAGATTTGCTAAATTGTGTCTTCCCATCAGCTTAAGTGAATAAAAAATAGCACCCAATGCTTATTGATTTGTTTAAATTGATTCTTATTCTATCAGGCATAGAACATAATGTCCTTCATTTGCCAAATTGCAGTGTGATATTGACAGCTGCTGTTAGAGGGCATCCAAGTGTTCAGCGTATTGCCAGCACACTTCTCTCAATATGTAACTGTTGTTTTCTGCAGGCAGAGACAACATGTCTCCATGTGTGCATGTCAATTCTAATCCTACCATTTTGTGAGACCAAAACAAGACTAACTGATGCCAGCTTACAAACCTTGTGCCCAAAATGTTGCTGCTTTTAGTGATGGGCATTTTCAGTAATTTCAATATAGGATTCCTCTCATTACCTTATGAACGAGAACTCGATTACTCATAATTTATATATGTATTTCATTTTATATAGTGTGTGTTCTATTTTTTTTTACCATTAAAAAAAAAGAAATACCGGAGGTCCTTCTCCGACCGGAAACACAAGCAGAATGTTAAGCTTGTCTTTCCCCGACCAAGCCTCCTGTTTGGCTGTCGGAGAACATGATATGCAAGTTTAACGCCACATATCTTGAACTGCACGTTACTGTCGTCTTTTTTATCAAAGTATTTCCAGACATCACTTTTCCTGGTCAGGGCTGCCATGGTGCACGTAACGGCAACTGAGTTGAACTATTGTAGCCAAAAACAACACGTGCGCAAGAAGTGAAATGCTATTAAAATAATGACGTCAACAACGAGTACTCGAGTACTCGTACCCATTCCTAGCTGCTTTGGTTTGAAAGTATGCTCATCCCTTCTGCACCTCAGTGTTCCTCCTGCATGTGCTCTGGTGCATCACATTGCTTCCCTCTCACGCCACAACACACAGATTTGTTTCAGGATAATGTCAACATAACAGACATTTCCAAATTGGAGATTTTGTTACTTCATTAGTACATGATTAGAACCTAACTGTAAGCCTGAGGGGAAACATGTGGTTCCTGGGACTCAATAACACAGTACAAAAGTTTCATCAGTTCAGTTTGATCATCACATAATGTGCCCATGTCTGCGATAAAGTGTAGCTGGAACTGCAGAAGCTTCCCTGAAACCTTTCAATCCTAGACAGAGAAACAGTGCTGTGATTGGTTGTGTACGCTGCCTGAGGTTTCTGACTGACATACAGCTGCTATAGAGGAGCGCAGTCCCCTGATGAGAAAATCAGCAGCCGCTGTTTACAGTAGGAAAAAATTGCCATATGTTGCAGACTGCACAAAAACTAAGGCAGCGATGAAAAAGTGAGGGGGGCACTAAATAGCATGGAAAAAAATCTAGCCTGTGGCTGTGAAATGTTACTGGTTTATGGAAAGGGAGTGTGGTCCATCCTCTCAAACCGACAGGGTTTTTTTTAACCAAAGCTCCCTGAAGACAAGAAATGCTGGCTTGAGATGTTTTCAGCTGGAATGTGCATTTACGCTTTGGTATCCATGTCAGAGTCTATCCTATTGTCTAGAAGAGCCATCATGGTCGCAATGGAGCCTAAATGAGGCCAATAATGGTTCTCTCCTCGGTCCCCAGAGTCTTGCCTGTTTAAAAATCGATTCTCTGGTTGACTAGGGACAGGCTGGGAGTAGAGAGAACTAGAAGAAAATGGAGAGGAAAGTGGCGGAAAGAAGAGGGGGGATGAGAAAGGTTATGAAAGAGAAGAACAATACCACAAGAGAAAAATCCAGCCACATGTTCAATTATCAGTTAGTTATTGTATCAGTGTTTCAGAAATGAAAACAAAGACATTATTTTGAAAAATATTATAAAGGGAAAACCCACATTTTTTAGCATGCAATAGGCTAATATACTGGTTATCTTTCCTTGTCCTATTATTCAAAAGTAAATATTCAAAATCCAACACTCTTCGATTGTCATCATTAAAACAATATTCGTGTACTATACAAATGTAAATACATCTGTATGTACATATACTTTATACATCATTAGATGGACACCTATAGTAAACAGTATATCATTGTACTACCCACACAGTGGTTACTTTGAAAATAAAAAAAATTCTCTGGATGGCACCATCTTACTCTGCAATGTATGTTGCCTGTGTGTCCAGGTCTTAAAAGTAACAACACTGAATGCTAACTATTTGTTGCAGGTTTAACTTTGTAGAAAAGACACTGAAAACAGTGAAGCAGAATGCAGAAGTTGAACTCCACCTCATGTCTCATCTCGGCTCTCACAATGTTTCTGCGGTTGCACATTAATATGAAACAGTGACTGGAACTTTATGTTCGTTATGAGCAAACTTGGTGGTAATTGGCTCCTACTGATGGATTACTTCTACCAACTCAATTAAACTTCTAAAAATGTTTTCACTGATATGGAGAAAATGAGCCCAGGAGTTTCGTAATACTACAGTAATTACAAAACTATCTGAAGTCATGCACTAAACAGCGTGGAGATTTACAATGTAAAAAAAAATTGCATATAATCAAATCATTTTTGAAATAATCTAGCAACACATCATCCATGAGAACGTCAGCCACCCCAAATAGTACCAACAACTCACTTTGTTAAAGCCAGACAAAGACAACACACACATAGCAACTTACCAAACTGAGGTCACACCTGACAGTATATAACAGACTCAAACTGAGGTGGAGAAGTCTTCCCTGCTACACTTTGCTGCCTACAAGGAGCCTAAGATGCTGTCAGTTTTGGCAGAGAAAGATATATAGGCTTCATCAGCTACTGAACCAATGAGAGAAACTTGTGGGTGTTGCAGAACAATAGCTACAGCCAATCAAAAGTCCCAAATACACACACACACACACACACACACACACACACACACACACACACACACACACACACACACACACACACACACACACACACACACACACACACACACACACACACACACACACACACAAAGAGATTTATGGGAGGTAAATAAAAGCCCTATCACACACATGAGGTCCTGTTGAGCGGACGGTATCACACACTTGCTAGAGACAAGGGGATGGAGGGAGGACGGGGAATCAGAGGATGTTTAATTCAACATGTGTTCACCTCGTTATCTGTTGCTCTTATTTACACCAGCCCTCCATCTCACTCCTGCTCTCCTGTGCATGAATCACAGCCCATAAGCACGTCTCAATGACCTTCAACTGTCTCCTGTGTTTAAACCTGACAAGCTCACCTGTTTGTCTAAACCTGACCCCCTTGTGTGTGGGACACAATGGGACTCTAAAACCGATATCCAGTTCAACTACAATAGACAATACACACCTATAGATTTCTTATCCTTTCGCACAAATGATGTTGAGGCGCAAACGGACAGGTTTTGCAGTGTGTTTGCTGAACTGACACCTTTTTTTGGACACACTGAACACCCAGTTGCCACAATGCATTTTAATTTTTTCACATTTGTTTCTGTATTTTTTATAAATGATGAAAACAGGATGCAGTCAAAGCAATCTGGCTTGTTTCAGTTAAACTGTTCTGGCCAGTCTGAATTCAGAAAGGCTGTTAAACTTTAATATCTAGTGACCACAATGGCTGGTGATTCAGAAATTGTATTTAAAATCCCGGGTACACAGACACACACTCACACACACACACTCAGTATCATTGATTGTTCTCAGACCTGTATCCATTCTACAGTGCAGCTGCTGTGGGTCTCAGAGACGAGAAAATGCCCTGCAGGGAGCAGTCCAGTTATCTCAGATGGAATCTTATTACAGGATTTATGTGAACAGAAAAAGAACTGTAAGACTGAATTGGTGTGTGTGTGTGCATGTGTGTATCCCTGCTGAAAGGATATCCAAGGTTTTGTCTGAGGAATGTGGAAAGGGCTTTGTTGATTGCTATCGTGGCCTGTGAATAGCCACAGTTCTTCATAGGGCATGTGTTCAGCATCTCTTGTGTGGCATGTTGTAATTGGGTACATAATACTACCATATTACTGTCATATGATAGCAAAGTATAGCAAAATGAGCCAGAAATGAGGAGGCGGACCGGGAGAGCCAGGGTGTACGTCCAGTCAGCTCTCTTTCTCTTTTTTTCTGATACCCTGCAAGGCCTGGGCAGGCTGATCTGCAATGGTGTGTGGATGGAGGGAGAAAAGAAGGATGGGAGGAGGGCGGAGGAGGAGAGGCAGCAGGAGAGACACAGAGAGAGAAAGTGAGGGGGAGAAGGGGAGGCATGGCAGGGGCTGCAGGACTAGGAAAAGTGCCAGATCACTGCTGGAGCCAAGAACAGGACTGACTGGGCCTGTGTGTCAGATCAGTGCGCACAGGCATACAGACACACACACACAAGCATATGCAAGATGAGCAGACACATAGATGTCACTGACCTTCGACAAACACACTGCAATGTCACAGCTCTAACAAACTGAGACGCTACCACTTTGTGGTCCTCTTGTAAAGACTCACATTTATTCATACCGCATGTTACCATGTTTGTGCTGGTTTATTATGAGCTCTCATATCCAAGAATATCAGATTTGAGCTCATCCCCTAACAAGGAAGCCATCTGCTGTTCTTAAGTTCTTGCCATGTGTGTGCGTCTCCCTGAACTCGAGCGGATGGGTGTTTAAAGACTTAACATTTGGCTGCGACTCGTACCCGCTCATTACTGACCAGTGGCACTAGCAGCCATCATCCTGAATACAATGTGCGCCTACATCAGAGACGGCTGTTCCACACAGGACAATATTTATTGCAGTCTCTACTCCTTGGAGACTCATTGCACCATACCACAGACCACTGCAGCTGACAAAATAAGAGGGCAGAGTGTTTCAGCTTTAGGAAACAACAGAAATACCTCTCATTCTCTCTTTTCCTCTATGTCTCTGTGTCTTTTGTCCTCTCTCTCCCTTGCCAATTCTCGCATGACCTCGTCTGTGTTTTCGTCTTTCCTTCTTTATAGCTCTGAGCTGGGACCATCTGAGTGGATTTCATAGACAAGTTGGCAAGCCAAGCAACAGAAAGCTGTGATAAAGTCTCTATCTCTCTCTCTCTCTCTCTCTCTCTCTCTCTCTTTTGTGGTCCAGTCCACCGAGAGATCACGGCTTACAATTTCACTGTTGTGAGCAAATCTGATCTTGAAAATTCTGACAACTTTCTTTACAAGTAACTGCCAGCTCGGAGATTTTCAACATCTACGTCTCCAAGGAATGCTACAGCAGTGATTTGCTTTCCACACCAATTCTAGAGGAAAAAAAAGGAATGATTAAATTACACCTTTAAAATGCAATTTCATCCTGTAAGACAAGGCAGTTATCCGAGACTAATCTTGTGTGTTTAAGTGCTTGTGTGTCACAGAGAAAGACAGAGAAGAGAATGCATTTCTTTATTTTACAGGCCTGCACTCTTTTCCATTTGTGTGTGTTCTGAATGGGCACATGTGGTGGGACTGTTCATATCTCATTTCTTACACACTCGCCCATGGGACATTGGCAAGATTTTCACGGAACCAATAGAAAGTGACAGCTGAGACAATGATTCTATTACTGCTGGTGAGGTCTAGCCTCTGTGTTTTATGAAAAGGCCGGTGGCAACATGTGAACAGTAAGAGAGAAACCTAATAAGAATAAGGTCAGAAGTACGATGTATTCTCGCTTGTTGGCTTGCCAGACATGATCGTATGAGAAATAATCAACACTGTCCCGAATGTTTTTTTTCTCCTAATGGGCTTGGTCGTCACTTTCACTAGGAGCGGAAAGGGCCTCACCTTGAGAGTCTCTGTGTGTGTGTGTGTGTGTGTGTGTGTGTGTGTGTGTGTGTACTAACACAGAGGTAGTTTTGAGTGCTTTGGCAGGGGTTTATGTCTTTGTCTCAACAGTTTTTGACGGAGTGTTGGCATCACAACCTGCAAGATGCAGTCACAAAACTTTACAAGTGTGCACTTGAGAACAAAATGAAGGGAGAGTTCAAAGATGGGTGTGGTCCGACCCATAAGTATTGATTACTCATGTAATAATTTAGTAATCACTGTTGAGTCTCTAGTTTTATCCAGTGTCTGAGAGTGGACAGGAATGATTGAAACTGGGACACAGGGATCGAAAAGTTACGCCAGGGCCATAAAGTCCTTATTTCCTACCCCACTACGTCCAGCGCCTTAGCTTGGACCACACCCATTTAGACACTCAGCTACCCACCTGTAAAGTTTTGTGACTGTATTTTGCACTGTTTTGCACACAGATTCTGTCCACAGATAGAAAGACCTACAAAACTACTCAAACACACCTCCGTGGTGGTTCATGCTACAGGAGGTGTCTTCAGGACTACATTTTGCCATAATGAGACAAAATCATAGACTCACAAGGTTGAAACAGTACCAGCCCCCCTGTCACGGCTGCTAAACATGCTTATTTATTTATTAAGAGTTTAATGAACTCATCACAAACCTAAACCAAAATAGCATTGATAGAAATAGAATATTCCCCTCAAACACATGTGCTCTTCCCAGTCTCTTCGTCTTATCCTTCGAAGTCTCACTCTCTCTGTTTTGTTTCGAAAAGACTGATTCAAAGCCAGTGGAGCAAATAAGAGCTCCAGCTGTACAGCAAATGAAAACAAGCTTGAGCACTTTCTTTCGGTTTATTACATTTCCTAATCCTCTCATCTCTGCCTCTCCCTTACTACACTCCACCCAACCCGCCTCCTTTCCATACTTCTTTTTTTCACCCGTCTTTAATCTCGATCTGCTTTCCTCTCTTTTTCCATTCCTCGTCCATCTCCTTCCCTCATTGATTTGGACTCACTGGTTAGGTTGCATGAAAGCTCTGCATACATATCTATACATAAAGGACATTCCCCTGGCAACTTAAGTGATTTCAAGCTAAGAAAGAAAATCAACACCACTTTAATCCAACTGCTGTAAATGCTGACAGGTTACTATTTCAAGTGAGTGAATTAAAAGGCCAGGCTTATGAAAGTGACTTTGACGGGCCCGACTTTGTTTACCACATCAACAGCCATCATGGTATAGTTGAAGAAGGGAGTTAAGTTTTCTGAGAAAGTGCTCCAGGGAAGACGAGTAAGAAAGAAAGAAGAAGAACAGGAGTGTCGGTGGAGTGGGATCTCTGCTGTGTCTTGAGTGAGCAATAGTGTCAGAGAGGTTATCAGTGGAGGTGAGTTCAAGCATCCATTGTCAAGTATCCTGTGGTCTCCTGTCTCCATCTTCTAAGTTTACAGATCATTGACTCCACACATTTCACTGTTCAAGTTATTTTCTGTATCTATCTCACTGTCAGCTTATAGAGCTGATATTTCAGGTTAGCTAGTAAACTATAAGTTAATTTTTATTTGTTTCTTTATAGAGCACGGTAGACATTAATCAACAAATATTAGCTAACAAATATTAGCTAACAAATTAAAGTCAATGTATAAAAGTCTCAGCTCATTCCTAATTACATAAGTGTGGAGTTTTGGGGGCGTCGTGTGGCGTAGTGGTCTAAGCAGGCGCTCCATGTGTAGAGGCTACAGTCCTCGCTGCAGCTGGCCCCGGTTCGAGTCCCGCATCGGATGGCCTTTGCTGCATGTCATTCCCCCTCTCTGCCTCCCCATTTCCTGTCTCTCTACTATCCTGTCCAATAAAGGCATAAAAAGCCCCAAAAAAATATACTTTAAAAAAAAAAAAAAAAGTGTGGAGTTTTGACCCTACTTCATGTTTCATTTTAAAGATGAGTGTAATTACACAGCAATTAAATTAAAGTTAAAATGTCCTCTTTTCTGATAGAAATCATTCCAATTATTAATTCCTTTACATAATGACTGGGTCAAAACTAATCTAAAATACAGTCTGTTTTAATATCTCACTCATGTCCAGGTGGGATGGATTGAGCAGATCAGCCCTGCACCTTACATCAGCGTTCCCAAGGAAACGCTATGATTCACAAAAATAAATAAATAAAGTGCAGAATAACAATTATATAACTTTATGGGATACTTTGGCAGTTGAACTTGGTATGTCTGTGCTGCATCTTTCTTCATCCCTCCCTGTCATGCCAACAACAATAGGATAGAAATTTTAATCTCAAGTCATCACCAAACTTGACCTGTGTGTGCTGTGGAGCTATTACTATTGTAATTGTCTACATTGCCTTGAATACGCAAACATTTTACAAAGGGGAAATAGGGGAAATAAAAGGTGTCAAGTGTTTCACCCCTCACTTTGCCAGTCTGCAATAACAGTGTTAATATAATGGACCAATAATGTTGGGGAAGCCTTCCCTTAACCACTGTACCATCAGAGGGTTTAACTCTCATTTGGATGCACTGTACAAGCACAAATGCCTTAAGAGTTCAAGCATGGGTGTCTTCAAACCTGCATCTAAATACTATCGTCCTAATTTGTGAGATGGAAACTTGATTTATTGCATATGTTTGGTTCTTCTGAAAGGCAGTTAATCAAGTAGTATTCTCTCTGTGCTGTTTATTGTTCCTTTATTGTCAATCAATGTGACAAGGAGGAGATGGTCTTTTAAAAAATGACCCTCTTCCAAATATCAATTCCAGTAGTTCAGCGATGAAAACAATGTGCATGCGAGTGAGTGTGAGTGTGTGTATGTGCTCCAGTGGGTGAATTAATGAATTAGCTGTCAGGCCCAACCTATCCTCAACCTTTTCCGCAAGAGGGCCACAAATCACTGACCTGTCCTTTCTGCTGTGATCTGAGGGGCTTCATCAAATGACAAACAGGCTAAAAGCTTTTATTCCCTGACATCACTCTGTATTCCACATCTGCGTGTTATTATTATGTGATTGTGTGCGTCTGTGTGTAATTGAACATTTTGAACCTTTGAGCCAATATGCCTCAAATGAATCCTCAGCTCCCACATCAAAATGATTATTTCTAAACAAACCGTGTTTAATCGACTGCGTGCCACTCTCCATCTGGAGGATGCTGCGTGACAGCTTCCCTTAAATTACAAATATCAATCTGCCACAGTGGGAGCTCAGCTGCCAGTGGCCTCATGGGGGTCCACGTCAAAGCAACCAGCCTTCAAAACAAAGCCATCAAAATGTCGAGCTCACTAGATGTTTTGTTCTCAAACAAACACGTCCGTCACAAGATCAAAGTTCTACTGAAATCACCAAATAACTGAGCAGCAAGGGCTTGCAGTACACAGCCCCAGGATGATGTGAAAAGCTCCTGATAATACAAAGACAATAAAAGTCTAAACTGAGCTGGATTCAGTAATGAAGCTGAACTGAAGTTGGCCCAGTGTGAGGTTCTGGGTCAGCTCTGTGTGGCTCCACCCCTCTTTCCCCCCGCTGCAGGGACCGACAGACGCCAGCACCAAGGGCTCCCAATCTGCTGTGTGATCAGCGGGACTCTCCCTAAGCGTGTTCCCCCTCCTCATCACCGGCTGTCTGCCCACGGCAACACTACCACTTACACTCCATCCACCCGCTTATTGATACACTTCACCGCAGGATCGCCTTCGAGTGCTCCTTGGGAAAGCAATGGGTCTGCAGGGTGGCCTAATTCAATCAGTGTTAGGGGAAAACACACACATCATTCATCACCAACACAGGACTAGTCCGGGAAGGCCCAGGAAGACTCTAGCAGCTCTTCCTTCTTACTAAATGACCATTAACACACAAACAAATCGTCTTGCTGTTGTCCCACAGGGCAGTGAGCAGCCCAGTTAATCCAGTACAGATTACATGAGCAGTGTTTTGTGAAGATATTTCATACATATTCATTCACATACATTGATATTGGGCAATAATAATCACAGAAATGCAATGCAGTCAATTATTAGGGATGTGCTAGTTGTCATGGATTCCCCAGGGTTAATTTGATTTTCACTTGGGCTGACTATTGTTTCCCGGACTATGCTTATTACAGGCATGGAGCGCACCCTGTGCATTACAAAAGCTCAAGGGGTTTTAACCCTTTGGAATCCAAACAGAAAGAGAAAATGATTTCAGTAAGCACAATCAGTGTATCAAATGTGTCTCAGTAGAATTTTACTTTAAGGCATATTAATAAAAATGCTACAGTATAACATGTGGCATGATATGAGCAACAGAAAGAATCCTTGAATTCAATATCTGAAATACTAAAAAAACTCTTAACACTGGCTTCAAAGGCTTTATGTATGTCTCATCATGTTTCACACACTACACACAACAAGAGCAAAAAATTCTGTATTCTATGATTGGATTTGCATTAATTATTAGCATGAAAGAAAGACTGAGAAGAAATTATTTCTTTCAAATAAATATTATATAACTGAGTAGCATGGGCTAACATAACTGGCCCTCAAGATATTGCAATTCTGTTTGTGATAATACTCTTTTTTATACTGTTGATATGCTTGATTTTCACAAAGCCGAATCTTACATGGCCAAGCCCAGCACCACTTCATGATGATCAGCTACTGGATTTTAACAACACTCAGTACCAATGCAGATGAAATTCAAAGTATACAGGGTTGTGCATGTCAAAACTAAAAAAAGCTTAGGGCACAGGATACATGACATGTGTCATTATACCATGAGCAGTGCAACAATGGGACATGTGTTCATTATGATGAGTAACATGTAATATGTAAGAAACATGCTGCTTAATTTACATGATGGTAGAATGAATGCCATTATCAGAAATTTAAAAAATAAAATATAAATGCAGCTCATTACTAAGACCCATTGCTTTCTTATGAATGCACTCTGACCTCATATGTTTACTTGTGACAGGCTCAGAAAGACATACATGCATGTGGCTCAGTAGTTGCTCAAATATTTAAAGATAAAATGCAGTGAGACAGAGTTACTGCAGCCACTGAACATTTCAACTTACAAAATCCGCCCAGAGTTGAACAAAGGAGCTGTCTGTTTCAGCACCACAGACAGTTCCTGTCATCTTCCCTATGATGAGGTGCTGCTGGCAGCAGCGACGGCCTGCCACTTTTATCTGCTGCACGTTGTAACATCAGACACAAGTGACTTTACGAATTCATTAATGCAAGGCTCTATGCTCATAAAATTTACACCAAAAATCCAGATTGACGCGGAGACATTTTCTTTCATGACTTTCTATTGGTTAACAATGTGAATTGAAGCTGTGGCTCACCTCCAAACGGCCTCTGGCATGTCGTCTCTGCCAGCACAGATAGATATAGGTCACCTGACAAACTAGAAAACACTGTCTGCTCTGATTAACAGTGTGTAGGCCAAGGCTTGGTGTCTTCTGAAATTGCAGTCCAGCGAGCACCGGTTGAGTTGTATTGAGTTTTAAGCAACTTAGACAGCCTCTATTGTTTATGAGTGTGAGAGAGACAGAGAGGGAGAAAGAGAGAGAGCCTACCTTGACACAAGCATGCGCTCACACACAGCACATACTCAAGATGAGCCCAACAGCCCCTGACCAATAGACCACCAACAATCTGTCCTCAAAACGACTTTTTGCTGGATCCAGCAAAGACAACATAAAAAAAAAAAAAAAAAAAAAAAACAAGAAAAAAAATAATGTTGACAATTCCTGAGGGTCTCGACTAAAAAGTGGAGCCGCTCAAAGTGCTCCAGCATTTCTGATCCAGGCGCACTTCCAGAAATAGGATCATCATCAATCACCACTCAGATACCTGCGTCATGCGTCGGTATTCACGGTTCCACCCAAGGGACCGCGCTGTTTGTCCCCATGGGAAACTCGTATACAGTCTAGGTCGAAATGGCAAGGGACCCGAGTCTGTTAGAGTACAAGCTGATGAAGCATAGAGCTGTCACTCTAATACAGTTAAATGACCGTAATTATACGGAAACTCTTAAAAAAAGATGACAGCGTGTGCTCGTGATTTGGCATCTCCTGTAGTCTGTGTCTCCAATTTAGACTCTGTAACTACAGTGACGCACTCTCTCACACGCGATCATTTCAAACTCAATCACTGTGAATGTGTGCGTGCACGTGACACACACACAGAAGACACACACTCACATGCACGCACACGCGCGCGCACACACACACACAAACACAAACACACAGGGAGAGAGGGAGAGAACGAGCATGATAAGTTCTTTTTTGTGGCGCAACCATTAAAAAAAACTTGGATCTATTTTGTTGTTGAATCGTTGCCTCGATGCCACCAGCAGCCTGTATCCACGGTATAAAGCCGGGATTGTGCTTATAATAAGGCTTACTGGTAGACTGTCTTCAGGCAAAGCTGCCGCTTCGTTTACACCTTTATCTAAATCCTCTCCTTAGTGAGCTCCAGTGAGCCCGGCGGCCGGTGTGTGAGACTGCACTGCAGAGGGCTTCTCCGGCATCTCAGTGACTGAGCTTAGGAGCAAACATATCGGGAGCCAAATATTCAGAATAGTGACATTCACTCCTAAAACACAGACATTGAGATCCCCTCTCACTCTGCCACACGCATACATTGTACTCTCATTTCTTCAACTATGCTTTCTGGATGTTTGTAGCCTCCAATGATCCGTGTTCGACCTAATATCATTGCTGCAACAGTGGCAGGTGCTGAAGTTCTCCTCTTTAAAGCATTAAATTGGCCCAGAGCCTTTTTAAACTGATGAGGATTAAATCCTCACCACCTCTTTTTTCTAGAATAACTGCTGCAAGTGTCCGACAGAAACCCAGTCACAGGCGATCGATTCACTGCCGCAATAGTCGAAGAACCAGTTAAATTGAGGTCTGCCAACTTTATCAAATAATCAGGGAAAAAGCCGTGTTAGGTCGGCAAGCCAAAAGGAAAACTGGCCTACCTTCAACTCGATTCCAAAATGGTACAACGCTGTTTGTCAGTCAGTGGGGAAGGCTCTGGACATCACAACTCCAAGTCAATAGAGAAAACACGTTTCCATGAAATGGGTGCAAGCCAGTGATAGTCTGTGTTTCTGCGAGGTCACCCATTCAGCCAATCGTCCGGTTTAAATCCAAACAGAATAATGGAGATCTTGTCTCTGTCTTTTGGGGAAGAAGTGCGCCAAGCGCTCTCCTACGCAGATGTGACTTTGCGCGCCTGAAATAAAACGATGATGGGTAGAAATGAAAAAAAAAGAAAAATACTACTACAACCAATAAAAAAATATATATCAAAACGAATGGGGGCGAAGCTGCGAAATGATCACCCCCCCTCCAAAAAAAAAAAAGAAAAAAAATCTGACAGCTGACTTTTGCGCAAATCGGTCTTAATTACTTATCCTCTCCTGGGGGCTTGACCATCCCAGACGCACTGGTTGGTGCGATCCTCTGCACTCAGCCGCGTCGCGGTGGAGATGGGAAAAAGAAATGTATGGATATAATGGCCAGATCCGATGGGGGGTTTCCTCCACAGCTCCGCTCTGTAGTTGCGATGCACACGACGAGAAGGATCTCTCCCCGGTCCTAGTGCACCACACACCGTCCCCTGCTGGATCTAACACACGCCGCGGCTGCACCTGCACTCTGTCATTTTCATCGATTAGACAGTGAAATGGATGAGGGGGAAAAATTCCAGCAGACACCCATAACTCAGCTCAAAGCTTCAGCGCTGAACAGAGCGAGAGGAGCAGAAAGGGTCCTCACTTGTTGGAAGAGAGGCATGGCGTGTGTGTATTTGTGCTTGCGTGCGTGTGTGCACGTGTGATGGTTGTTTGGGGGTGGGACGGAGAGGGTATGAGGCTTCAACAAAAGTCTGAATTCAAATAAAGTTTCATTCATGTTAAATGTCCATGCAAATTAAATGATTTAGTTCCAGACAGTGCTCCATGTTTTTTCTCCAGTTTAAATTGTTTCACTGCTGCAGTTCAAAAAAAAGAAAAGAAAAAAAGAGCAAAGGCAGGGCTGGATACTGTAGTCAGATCTGGGCTGCAGCATGTGGCATAAAGCAAAACAGAGGTGACTGATGAGATGAGCAACATGGAAATCAATCCAGTCAAATGTTATCATAAAGTTAGCCAGTGATCAAAGGATCCTGACAAAAACTGTGGTGTTTATAAAAGAAAACAAGATGTCAAAATGTGACCACTCTTGACCGGACTTGTTTCACTGTGGGAGTCATAAGAAGACACAGGAGAAACAGCTCTTTCAGCACATCTGAAGCAACATTTGAAGGCATTTTACTACGGTGTTGGTTGTGTTATGATCCTGCTAGAAGTCTATAACATGACTTTAAGATAGTCACAGATTGTACAGTTTATGAACAATGGGGCCCTGTGGGCACATATAAGATAGGATATCTGCTGCTCTATGGCCGGATTAACCTGTTGGGGGTAAAATGTGGTCAATATTGACCCCCACTGTGAATGGCAGTTGGTCACCAAGAAATACTCTACTCCTGAAATGATTAGTTAATTAGTTGATTAGTCAAGTGACAAAGATTAATTGTCAACAATTTTGATAATTCCATCCATGATCCATTGTTTAAGTCATTTTAGGAAAAATGGAAATATGAGAGTTTTATATGATAGTTAATTAACTAACTGACTGTTGGTTAAAGCTATTTGAATATGTTTACATGGGCTTCTTGGAATAGCGATGGGGCTTCTACCACTATTTTCTGCCATTTTATACATTAACAAATCAATCAACTATTATAGAAAATCATTTTCAGTTGTATTGACAATGAAAATAATTGCCTCACAGTTCTCCTATGATGGAATTATACTGCCTTGCACTAGGTTTTGTGAGTCTTAATAACTTGACACACAATTTGATAAGTTGACAAAACACTCTACTGCAAATGTAGGAAAAATAAAAACACTAACAGTCTAAACACTAGAATTTCACAGTGGATCTCTTTATGGCTACAAATTGGGGGATGGAGGACCCGTCATAGTTACAAAAAGATGAATATGTTTATTTCTTTTGTGGTTCATTCAAGACTGTCTCATCTACTGCATGGGAGACAGCCCCAGAAGCTCACAGAGAACTATTTGAAAACACTTGTTATAAAGCATAAATCTCACCCTCGTGTCACTTGTCTACATTTGTATTCAAGTGTGTAGTTGGCTCATTGTTGCCTCTAGTGGCTGTTGGCGTATTAAAAAACAAACAAAAAAACAAAAAAAAAAAAAAAACAGCGGTTCTCATCAACCGTCAAGTACCACAGCCTCAAGGGGCAGTGTAATGAGCCCATTGCTGCACGGCGCACCAGACCAAGGCAAAGAAGACACCACACTCGAAAACAGACTTGGAGGACCAACTGATTGGTTCTGCAAATGTTTGTCTCCCAAGCGGAAAATGAGACAGTCCCGAACATGGCTATTGTTTCCTATTTGGCCACTGAGCTATTTTGTGTGAGGGAAAGATATACACTGACGTTTGAGTGAGCCGATAAGTTACAAGCATCTACAGTTGCACTAAATATTTTAAAGTCTGACAGAAATTAAATTGCATTGTTTTGTCTGTTGCAGTCAACACCTATCAACAGCAGTAGGGTCACAGTTCAGTCATAGGCAGACATCATACTGTCTCACATCCAGACTAAACTCTGCTAACACAGCACAAGAGCCACAAACTTTGGAACAACTTTGGAAATCTTCTCCCACACCTTAGCTCATTGAAAAAGCAACCAAACATAAATTCATTACTAACTACCTCATTATAATGTTAGTTTGCAGGCTACAGCTAATTAGTAATTAAACTTACCTAGACCTGCTGCTGTCAATCAAACACAGATCCCTCCAGCTGAGAAAAGGAGCATTTTTGACATTTCAAATACTTTTTTTCTTCCTTTTAACTGAATCAAACTATTAATAATAATAATAATAATAATAATATAATAATAACATATTTTTGACCGCAAAACATGACCTTTTCTA
Organism: Seriola aureovittata; assembly: GCF_021018895.1. NCBI lineage: Eukaryota > Metazoa > Chordata > Actinopteri > Carangiformes > Carangidae > Seriola > Seriola aureovittata. The sequence goes on along the minus strand of NC_079374.1, from coordinate 9,650,162 downwards.
TGTTTACAATTTATGATATTGTCATTCTGATTTTCCATATAATCTTGCCATCTAAATCCATCTGTCCTGGAAAAGACCACTGGCTAATGCTGGACAGATTGTAAAGCCCCCTGAGGCCAATTTGGGATTGTTGATATTACGTTAAAGAAATAAAAATTGACTAAATGACTAAATTTAATTTCAGTTGGATTTTAAAGGCACTGCACACACATGGTGAAGCCACACAGGCGATTTAAATATTTCAGCTAATTAGACTCTCCTCTGCTTGACTGACATCTCGTTGACTCTCCTGTTAATTTGTTGCAGCTGTGAGAACAGGACAAACTATCTCCTTTTCAATATCTTATCAGGACATGAAGTCCAGTCATTTCACTTCATTTTCCAACATACTGTTGTCCCACGTTCAACCTGAGCAGAGGTCTACATGTAATCAACCAGAATAAGGTGCAAACACCTCTGTGGGTGCACAGGTAGAAAAACAATAGTGGATGATTCAGTTCTGGTGTTCATCACCGGTTGCAGATACATTGTTACCTCAACCAAGGAGGTTATGTTTTTCAACTTCATAAAAAAAATACTGAACCCAATTGCACCAAACTTGGTGGAGAGATGGGGCATGGGCAAGGGAAGAACCCATTAAACTTTGGTACGGATCTGGTAAAAGGGGCTGATCCAGGAACTTTTATCACTTTCCTCAACATAGCGAGTTAGGGCATTTTTCAACATTTTCGTCAATATTTCGCCTTGGCTGAGATATACAGTCTACTTGGTGACATTCCTGTTTTAATGAATGTCACTGCTGTCTGAAAAATGACTCTCTCTGTCTGTCTCTTAGTATTGTGTGTGTGCGCGCAGAAAATCTGGGAAAAAATTGTTTTTAAAACTTTACTTAAAGGATTATTTAGAGGTCTGAACCATGGTCAGGACAAAACCAAAACCTAACACAAACTAAGCTGGTATACAGTATCATATGGGTTAATAAACTAACCTCTGTTAGTGCTTGAAATTCATCAATCTAAAAACTTTACTGATTATTGCAAAGCATTTGAAACAGTAAATTATTAATATCCTCTTGATAAACCCTGGATGTAACTTTTTTGCCTCTATATGTATATGAGGCAGCAGTCTTCTATATGTAGCTGTTCAAGATATTTTTCCCTTTTCAAACATTCATCATCTACATGGCTTGCTAGAACTGAAATGAATATGAATACAGGTCTATTAACAGAATCTCTTTTCTTAGCCACTCTTTCTTTGGCAGAAAATATTGAAAAATGTTGTTGTATTAATTATGATCTCTTGACACGCTGCAGTGCAGGAAAGCTGCTTAAAACAAAGTCAAGCCGGTACCCTGTGAAATTTTCTTATGAAATAAAAATGACAGCTGAGAGAGAATATCCACTTTGCCATCCTAGGACTTTTGTTTTGGCTGTCAATCACTTAAGAACACATCAACCCTTTTCAAATGGCAGTCATCTCAATTGTAGGTATTATCAGTAGGTTTACATGTTATCCATTATAAGTAAATTACCACCAGACAACAGCCATGGTGGCAATGATGTTTCGAAAAAAGAAGACTGGAAAAGGAATACAAAATAAATGAATGTTTTCATGAGTCTGACAGCGCATAAGTACAAAGGAGTGCACATCAGACACATCAATATGAGGATAAACAACCCCTTTTATCACATCCCATCTGGATCTGTGGCATCTGTACACTAGATGGGAAAGAAGAGGGCTGTCTTGTATAACTGCACTTGCCCAGGGCTCAGGAAACTCGTCACAGACGTATCTGCCTCCACAGTTTTTCCTTTCAGAGTATGAGTAGGTACCTGACCGTTATCCGTCCTGCAGAAAATATAGAGGCTGACTGATATGACATAAATCCTCCTCTTCACTCTCCTTAAAAAAATCACTCTCTCACTCACTCACTCACTCACTCACTCACTCACTCACTCACTCACTCACTCACTACATTGCAGCCTTCTGAATATTCAGTTGATAAATGGTGCATGAGTGATGCCATAGAAACTGTTGGGAGATCACAGGACCCCATCACATCTTACTCCCACATCTCTTTTTTTTTTCCTGCTGCTGCTGCATTGTCGAGTTTCCTTCAACTAAATGGTTCTGCACAGCAGCTTCTTTGACAGTACAGTAACAGCTCCATATAAAAGCTCTCAATAAGTTCAAAAAGGGACCAACTTTGCTTTAAAAAGCAATATCTTGAATTAGCATCATGATGTCCCACTTTCCCACAGAGACGAAAATAGACTTTGCATTAGAATGCAATCAGATAAGGAAACAATTAATTCCTTGGTTAAAATTGAAAATAAGAAAGAATAATGTGAATTCTCACTGGAACACAGGATACACTAGAACAGACGTAGCCATGGCTTGTGAAAAATGCTGGTACCACAAGGTTAGACCGCACACAGAAAAAATTGATCCTAAGATAAAAGTGCTCAATCTGTTCCTTTCCTCTTGAATATTTTTTGAAGTTATGATCTACCTGGATAAAGATTTCCTCCTCACCACTACGGCTGCAGTTCAATACATTCAGATCCCCACTGAATACTAATGAAAAGTGGATGGATGCATATTCAGGAATGCTCATGCTAAGACATTACAGTTTATCTATAAACGAGCTATTTGTACTGTACTGTATCTGTTTACTACCAGTCTAGAAGAAACGTTGTGAGTCCATAATCAAACTTCATTCCTTTACTTGCCAAGATCTGTCTCCAGTGGTGGCAACTTCTTCTGCTTCTATTTCTATCACTTCTTTTCTTCTACTGAAGATAGGATGTCAACCAGCTAGCTCCGGTCTGGTTGGCTCGAAACCAAGTCACTGTAGCGTCTGGTCTGCACTGAAGAAGTAGCACTGCTCAGAGGACGTATCATAACCTCTTGTCTTAGCTGAGGCTCTTGGCAAGACTGGTAAGTAAACAGCTGTTAATGCTAATTCTGGCTATGTTGCAATAGCAAAATTTTATCTTGATTCAGACATGAAAACATCATTGGTTGTGTGCCCACTTGGGGCCAGCACAGTGTAAACACAACATTGACATATTGTCACTGTTTAAAGTTGTCACGGTAAAAATAGTTGATAAATGGTACAGTTTATATATTCTCAGATGGGAAGCCAGTGAGGGATCATGCCAATTTTGCTGCACTAGCGACTGCCACTGGTTGTTTGGGACACAGATGAGGCTGAAATCTAAATGCAACACACAACGTCGCAGTGTATCATTCTCAATGTGAAGCTCCTCACAGACATAGAGATACAACCAACAGGTAAAGGATCACAGTAGAGAGGAATAGGTTGTTCGAAATTGGTGAACTAAAAAAAATAAATGATGAATGATTTGACGAAATAGTACTTTCACATTAAAGTAAAACAGTCCATCAGTTTTGTGCTATTTTCTCTCAAAAAGGACATAGCTAATAATTTTGTATTTCAGTTTAAGAAAAACAATTCTGTCTCTCATTAACCTGTTTCCTCTCCGTCTGTCATTTGTCTGTCCGTCAATCGATATACATCTATCTTACTATGACACAAGCAAATATGTACCAACACACACACAATCACACAGAAACAAGCAGATGTTTCACACAGAGTGCTGACTGATACATGCCCACTGCCTAATTGCAGGTTTATGAAATCTGCAGGTTGCGAGTGCCAAGCAGTTTTCAAACGGATGCCAAGCAGTTGCTGTGACAGCAGGTCGTGACCTTCCTGTAATTGTAGAGATGATGCCATCTCCCCTGCTCATCTGGTATGCACATCTGTGCCAACACAAAACCACTGACAGCCAGAGCACACAACTGAAATAAAAGCAACACTTCAGAATGAGAATCAGTGAATGAATCCCTCAGAGGTTTGCTTGCAAAATTTGAATTTCCTTTTCAAAACCTTCCACTTATGCCTAATGTAGTCTTGCAATAACTGGTACTGATACTGCCATCATGTACATCTCTGACCTTTAAAACATAAAACACTAACCCATACAAGAGATCTGATAGTTCTGGGACATTTCCTTGTTCTTGATTATTTCATTGTTTTGGCCGATTCATCTCTTTGATGATGTGATCACCTCTGTCAGCAGCTGGAATACAGTTTTCCTTATCTGAGTGGCATCTTTTCGTATCACAGTGCTACTACCTTCAAGTTGGCCAGTCCAGTGCAGCTGTCTGATGTTGTAGTGTGAAATGGCATGAGCATTCAATTTCACTTGATCAGATGCTCATTCGGAGAGAAAGTGAACTGTCATTTTAAAATGCAGAACAAGAGAAGAGAGAGCGTTAAGGGGAAGTACAGGACTAGGACACAGAGGGGTGAACAGCTTGTCTGTCTGGGCTTTTTACAAGAATGCACCACCCACTGTTGGATGTTCACAATATAAAAACACTCATCATGTAACAGCTACTGTGGCACTTTGGTGAGATTTAGTTATAACAGAAGGTCTTTGAACATAGCTTACATAATTGATATTTGAATGTAACCCAAACCCCCAAAAATACATTAATTTTTCTCTCTTGAAAATGAAATTACATTTTCCTCTTTGAAAAAAGCCCTTCACTCTCTGTGTCTTCTGGAGAGTAAAGTTGTTTGTTTTTGTAACAAGACCTTGCAGGAATAACCACTGTATTGGTCTTTCACTGTCTTGTTATTTTATTTTGCGCTAAGAGTTTATGAGAAGCCAGAGTAACATTCAAGCCATTGTAAAGCTTACAGTAGCTTCATTCCGCATGCTGAGCACTGTTAAATATTTCAACAGGGAACTAGATTTTCTCCCTCTGCAGCTTCATCAACAAACCATCTCCAACCCACAGAAATTATCACAAGAAATAAAAACCAGTGAAAGCAAAATCTCTTCAAAACAGTGGGGTAGAGAGGAGGAAAGAACTCAGTGAGTAGCACTCTGAAAGCACTGCTTTGAAAATGCATTTGTGAGTGCCTGTGGTGGGAACTGCTGAGACACTTGGAAGGAGAACAGTTGTATGCACATCACACGAAGGTGCAAGGCTATTTGAAAACAGCACTGGTGGAAAAAAAAAAAATTAATGCACGCACACTGACTTCAAACGACAAATTCATTTAGATAAACAACACTGTGATCGCAGTTGGATTACTGTCAAAAGAAAATGTTTAAAAGAGGTTATCAATAAGCTGACAGGCTGTGTGGTGACAGTAACAATTAAACCATAGAACCTGCCCAGGGTAATAAACATGTCAAACAGATAACAATTCAAACAGGAAACAATGAAAATTGGTAAAAAAAGAAAGTGACAGTAGTACAAATATACAGTTGTGGGCGACATGAAAGGAAGCTATCAAAATATTTAACATTTCACAAAAAAAAAAAAAATATATAAACTCCAAAAATATTATACCTGAGTATCTTTCCACTTAGCTAACATATTTTGAGTTGACATACATCAACAAAAATGTATGTTATATATAAAGGTGAGACTATGAAACACTATCAACATGCAGCTGCACCATATATAAATTTAGCATATTCTTGGTTCAGATGTTTTGATGTTAAGAGACTGAAGAATTTGACTGTATGCGAGTGCAGTAACCATTTTGAAACATTTTGACCGACTGCTATGTTGTTTATCTAAATGAATTTGTGGAACGAGTGAGTATGCAGGCTTTTTCATCAACGCTGAGACACTTGTCAACATCATTAGCCAGTCTCATTAAGATCTCCCATCTAACCTGAATTATACATCAAGCAGCCTATCAAAAGCCTGCGTGCAGAGCCGTCATGGGAGCATTCCTGATGATTCCCAGTTGAGGATTTTCCTTTTAATCAGAAGACTGGAGCAGGATCAGCATTTTCCATCCAAAGGGATACAGGGAAAGGTAGAAAGGAGACAGAGGAGGATGGAAAAACAGGGGGACGGAGAAAGAAAGGGGGAGGTGGGGTGATGGAATCCCACAGGTGCAGCAATGTAAAACTTCATACATACATGCTCCATCTACATGCTCCCCATGTGCAGGGTTTGATGTGTGCATGTAAGTGGTGGTGGGTTTTCTAAAAGAAAATTCAAAACATGGCTTATATAATGATATCTATTGGTCCATTTTTTAACTATGCCGTCCTTTCAACAAATTTGAAAAAAAAAAATATGCCAACACCAAAAAGCAACAGAATAAAGAAAACAGTTTTATCAACGTACAGTTCAATTTAAAAAGAAAAAAAAATAAGTCTAAATTGGCTACATTTGTTATGTTACATACTTGTAGTGGTTCTTTAAGAAGAGAAACTAGACACAAACAAAGAGTGTGAAGTTCTTTTTAAATTAGCTGAATTCATCATGGTTGTAATATCGTCTTTTATAAAGATGTAAATGCTGGTAATGGAAGCTTTACAGCTTTGTTGATAGCAAGTTGTTAAAAAATCAGCAGTTCTCAGAATTAAAACTACAAGGCTGACTTGGACGTTTTTTTTCGACTAGGCTGCTCATAATTACAGTCTGAATGAAATCACATGAACGTGGAAACAAGAGATGCTGGCCAAAGCTGCAAAATATTTCAGGGCTTTCCGAGTGCTTTTCCACCGCATGGTACCAACTAAACTCGACTCCACTCTTATCACTTTTGGTATTAGGTACTAATACTAAACATGAGTAATTTTTTTTAAAAGTAATGAATATGAATAAGTGGGTCCTAGGGTGCACTTTGACCAGCTCCTTTCACAGAGGGGTAAGCAGGAATATACAGGGATCAGACTGATGAGAATGGAAAATAAGAGAGGAAGCAAAAGGAACCGTAAGAGACTTTTAGGACTGGAGATTTAAGAGTCCGTAACTTGTCACTATTTTCTTCTCGGATGGTGTTTGATTGGGATCTATTTGAGACAGTGTAGAGTTTTACAATACTTTAACATAGTTATTACAATAAATGCAATAAAATGACCCAGGACACATGAGAAACCATGCTAAAATACAGCAATAAAAGTAAACCATTTGAGGACATTTGTATTCTTACGTCTTTTATTTCTCTTTTTCAACACAAGGTTACTTAACAGTCTTTTAATCACGTAACTCCTCTTCGGAACATCAACTTTGTCTGAAAACAATTGTCAATTATCCCTGTCCCTCCCTATTGCCTCTAGTGTTCATTAACATAGAAATTGATGAGCCACAATTGATGCTCTAAAGCAAAGTTCAGACAGCAAGGTCAGCCAAGAATCAGTAATTAAGCCAGTCCTTAAAGTGTGGCGGATCTGCTTATTAGTCGTGCAGGCCAGGACTCATCCACATAGAACTGAAAATGGAAATAAAATCCATCTCATTCCCAGAGAAGCCCGCAGGACGTCAGCACTCAGTGTAAAACAATTACAGACTATTACGTAGGGCAGAGAGGGATGAAAGTGGACTCCTGGTCTCCTTGCCTCTAACTGCCTCACACCCTGTCTTTTGAGAGACACAAAGGCTCTCTCATATACACGCTATGAGTATGTATAAACAGTATGTCTGAATCTGTCTGTCTAAAGTTTTCACACAGACACAGTTCCATCATGCTCTATGAGAGAAATGTGCTATCTAATGATGTACCTATGTCCTAAGATGTGAAGTAGCTTACCTGCTGCAGCCTCAAAGCAACAGGAAATCCTCAACCCTGAGCCCCAGTAAGAACACAGTCTGTCTTTCGATATGCTACTTAGATATGCCCACTTACCTGCCATTTCAGGCCCGATTCAGGTCAGAAAGGAGGGAAAGAAACAAGAGCTCCTCTAGTAACTTTCTCCTTCTACTGGGTCTCTCTACCTTCTCTGCTCTTTCACATTAAACAGCAATAACAGCAAGAGTCTGAATGGTTTGAAGGACAAAAGGGGTGCTTTTGAGTGCAGCAGAGATGATTTATTCATTGTTTTAAGCTCCATTGTATCAGAGGCCCTACAGCAGGGGGTAGAGGCATGCTAGATGTGCACTTAAATTGTCCGACAGAGGCGTAGGCAGGAATACTACACTGTTATTAGCAGTTACCTATCTATTTGATCATATAATAAGTACACCTCTGTTCAAGTGGTTCTTATTTAGGCAGGTGAAGTCTGTACCCCTTGTCCCTCCAGTTGTGAGGAGCAGATGAACAGAGAGCAGCAGAAATATATTAAGAATTCAGTGACAAAGCAGGAGAAGCCACACAGCTATTTTTCCAGCAGACTCAGGGTCTGGTTACAGCCTCTAATATTGAGTCCAATCATTATATTGGCAATATTTATGCAGGATTTAATGTCATTATAGTGTGACTCGAAATATGGTATGTAAAAAGGATGTCATCTAATTTCATTCTGAGGAAGTGCATTTGTAGCCTAATTGTTGAGGTGCACACTGCATACCCACAATGACCCTGGTTTAAGTCCAGCAAGAGACCTTGTTGCATATCATACCTCTCTTTTTTAATTTCATTCAAAGTTCCTGGTCTCAATTTGATTTGACAGAAATGATTTTTCTTTAAGTAAACATTCAGACAGTTGCTGTTACAAAGCAATCTACCAGGATTGTGTGCTTACGTGTATTTGTTCAGCCGATGCAGCGCCTTGCTGAATGATGTCACATTGCGTGGCAATGGCAATGTGACCCATGGTCAGTTTTTTTGCTAGAAGCCCTTCGTGTTTGCACCCTGTCTGGGTCACTGGAGGGGTCCCATTCAGATGAATGAGGAGGCTCCATTTTTTCACACAAAATGCTTAAGTCGGTCTGAACTTGAACAAATTCACTGAAAACTAACCTTTAAACTACTCAAGGAACCCAACTTTTGAACTCAGAAAATAAGAAAAAAAAACCCCATCCCGACTGCGTTCATAGGCATGAAGCAAACAGTCCTGTGGAGGCATGCAGTTTTTCTCTGTGTTAGTGGCAGAGCATCTGAAGACAGCTGTTGGAACATCTGCTCACACTGTGTCACTCATGCATCAAGTGTTACTGGTTCATTCTGGGCTAATGGCTGAGAGAGACGGGCAAAGATACAATGTCAAAGCACCCGAGCTGCCAGCTACAATTTCAATAATTACAGTGGAAAGTAGTCGATGACACTCCTCTTTGTCAGTGTTCGGCAGCTTCATCATTGTGACACATTTCATGTGTCACTGTCATCGCCCTGTTTGTCTGGAAAGAAAAAGGTTGCAGATGTGGTTGAGACAACAAACATCCAGGTTTTTTGTCGCTCAATGTATGCGTGACCATTCCAATCAAGAGTCTGCTGAGCCACACAAAACACAATCAGGCTAAGCCGAGTGAGACCGACCGATGCCCACAGTGAGAGAATTCTCCACTGCATCACTGTAACAATGTACATCACTTGTTTTTAAGCGCACTTAATTACAACATTAATCTAACATACCTTTTTCTTCGTTGTCAGCACAGACGCAGTGCCTGAATCGAATCAGTTAATGTGGCTTCTTCTCTCTCCCTTTCTAAAATAAACAGTTAAAAAGAACCAAGGCACAGATGTACTGGAAAGGCGGAGAGGCGAGAAGAAAGCTCTAATCAGCCAACCGTAACAACACACACAGAAAGGACAAATGGAAACACAAAACCTGGTGCGGTAGCGGAAGGCAGCAAGTTATTGAAGGTCACAAGACAGAGTGAGCGAGAAGGACAGAGGGAGAGCACTATTAGCCTAGAGTGACAGAAGGAGGAGTGTTAGATGCTTGCTCACTTTATCATTTTGCTGTGAATGATTTTGCATGAATTTGTGTGATGACTCATGATACGCTGTGATTGATTTTCTCTGCAGCCAAAAGCTTGTAATTAGTTAGTGAACTTGGAACAAAAAAACCTGAAAGAAAAACCCACCATGTGGATGACTTTCTTGTAAAGGTTAAAATAGTTTCTTGTTTGTGTATCGCTCACGTCTTCCCTTCCAAAGTATTTTTATTCACCTCCCTCATGAAGAAAGCTCTTCTATTCACAGTTATAACAAATCTCCCCTTAATATGGAAATGTATTAGATATATACTTAATATTAAGGCATGTCTGGCCACTCATGCTGTTATTGTTGCGTTCATTATGGTGGGATGGAAAGCTAGAGTGGGTGTGTCATTAGTAGTAAGCTGATCCGGAGTGAGGGAGCAGTAGTCTCCCCCTGCCTCGCTCATGTCTGACAGCCAGAAGATTAGTATGAAGGATGTTCTTCATTTGTTAAGTGCTGATACTAATCCCATCTATCCACGTTATGAAGTGACACGCTGTCTTCATATGCCCTGGACAGCGTCTCCAAGATCAACACTGACGGAAATTAAAACCAGAACCTGCTGCCTCATTCAGCCATCAGTTATTCATGTCTGTGTAGTGTCTGCTGTGAGAAAGACGTGTTTTGTTTTGGCGCACAGGGATACATGTGCATAGCACAAGGGTTAAATTGAGGCCATGTAACTTTTGAGGGAAAAAATAGGCCTTTTTTTTTCTTGAAAGGGAACATTTTAAAAGCATCCTTACTCAGCTCAATAGACATGGAGGTTACAGCATTACTTGGTCTGGTATGACCAATAGCTTACTGTGGCTCAGCACTGTTAAGATAAATTTTGTTGTTATTTTACCATGGCCCCTGTTATCCATTACAACCATGAAACATATAACTTGCCAGGTATTATACCTTACAGAAGTGAAATTGCGGAGTCAGTTTGCTGATCCAGTGACACTTCTCTTCTTGTGCTACTATTATACTTTGGGTTAAAGGAGCTGTGCGGTTTGCTATTGCTACATAGCCAGCTTTAGCATTAACAGCTGTTTCCATATCAGTCTAGAAGAAGCCTTACGAGTTCAGCATCAAACTTTATTACTTTACTCGCCAAGAGCTGTCTCCACAGAGGAAAGCAACATCGATGTTAACTCAAATCACATCTTTTCTTCTGCTGAAGTTAGCATGCTAACCAACTAGTGTTGGCCCCATCACTTTCTCATAGTGACTCACTGTAGCCTGCGGTCTGCCCTGAAGACGTAGTGCTGCTCAGAGGGCGTATTATAACCTCTTGCCTTGTAAACGCAACAATGGCTGAAGCTTGTGTCACCACCTGCCACCACCTGCTTCCAGCAAGAAAACACATTCGGAAGGCGGAAGCAGAGAAAACTCACAAATTGCCCTGTAAAATTGACAGTGGCTTCTGTAGAGTAAAAGTTACAAAGTCTTTTCCTTTTTGTTGGTTGTTTTTCCCACTTAGGCATAATGGGTACGGCAGCAGTGTTTAATGTACTGTAGCTCTCAAACACTAAGTCAATAGAAAATGACATTTACAGTCTCTCCAATGTGAGAATTATCATCGTGAATGTAATACATTTGGCTTTTTAACTGTTGTTCAAACAAAATATGATGTAAATTCTAAAGACATCAATTTGGTCTCTCGTAATTGAATGCTTACATCTATCATAAAATTAACTGATAATAAAAAACAGATCAAACCAAAGTCATACAATGACAAAAACAGAGAAATACAGCAACTAAACAATGCTGTCATAACGCAAGACAAAACAGCAGAGCATCCATTACTTCAAAATGTTACAGTTCCGGAGGGACCATAATATTTAAGAAACAGAGGGTGTTGGGACGTTAATGTGCCGAGCAATGGAGGTGGGTTCATAAATAGTCTTGTACTCTGACACACTGAGCTGGCTGAGGAGGTTTGCAAGGCTGCTGAACTTGGAAGCTCCTTACTGAATGAAAGTTCAGAAAGTGGTAAGGCCCTCCTCCACTCTGCAGCCCACACAACCAGGCCTTCACACCATTTTATGTAACCAGAGATGGAGAAGAAGAGAGGGAACGAGAGGAAGAGAAACAGAGAGGTGGCAAAGAGAGAGGTAGGAAGAGAGAAAAAGATGGGAGTCATAGAGAAGAGAGAAAAGTATATATAGAAAACAATGAATAATAAGATGCACCCTCACTTTTCTTAACCCCACATGGTATGATCATCTTTCTTTTTTTAAATTAAAAGGGCCTAGTCATTTTCTAAAACAACTGGGTACTGTAGTTTTTAGAAAATTCACTCAAAATTACATTAAAAATGATTTGTTGGGGACTATTTCCTGCTGTGGATTCAAATTTATTTGGTGCACTATTAAAGCAGTAGGATGGTCTATTTGGGATTGGCTAAAAATAAACTGCAGTGCCCATATTCATTGTAATAAAGTAAGATGTCACCCAGTGAAATCTAATAATAGTTTCTATAGCACAGATTAAACATCGCTTTTTCAAGGGATGTCAACAAAAAGAAGATATAGACTGAAGCCTTATCCGTTAAAAGAAAAACAAAACCGACCAATTGGATGAAAAATATTGACAAATCTTTTCCCGAAAAGTAAGACGCACTGATATGGATTTGAATGTTAGACGTTACTGACAGTATAACGTACATCAACTCGTCATGTCCTCAAGAGATGAGCTGAGGATTTATGAAGTCAGTGGTCCGGTCATTTCCAGAGATAGGGAACGTTATTTGAAAGAAAAAAAAAAAAAAACTCTCTCACACGCGCACACACGCACGCACGCACGCACGCACGCACGCACGCACGCACGCACGCACACACACACACACACACACACACACACACACACACACACTCACACTCACACTCACATAGCCTAAGTTGTGATAGGGGTGTTAGGATTGGGCTAAATGCCAGGCATCTCTGCCTGAAGAGATAAACTTTTCTGCTCACAGTCTCTCCACTTACTTATCAAACAGTCTTAATGATCCCACTGTGGGTGAAGTGAGGTCATGTGTGTCTGAGTGTGTGTGTGTGTGTCTGTGTGTGCGGAAGTGGGTTAGGGGGGAATGCTTTGAGCAGCCGTGGCGTGTGTGTGTGGCTTGTGACAGTCGACTCTGACCTCTAAAGTTGAAAACACTGCGCAATGGGCTTCTGTCTACCAGAACACAATACAATAGAAATTATTTTTATAAGATTGTTATCCAGACTGAAATTATGTATATATAGTATATACAAAAAAAAGTTTTAATAATTTTTATTTATAATTTATATATTAAATTTAGTCTTCCTCTCGTCATTATGTGGTAAGGAGAAAAACGTGACTGGATACTCCTCAGGTCTCAGCTCTATTGCAATCTTTGACTCACTGTAGTCACACATCTCCATCAGTATTAGTGTTTTGATTGTGAGTCATAAAACGCTGTACCTAAGGCTAACAGTAATTTCTGGGTAACTGAATTGAGGCCCTCAGGCAAACCAGTACTTGATACTTATCTGTATTATGTCATCTACATACAAATCCAGGCACAATAAACCATCTTCAAGGTAGTTGGAGGTGGCATAACGTTCTTCCTCATGTTGCTGCTCTGTGAGGGATCCGCCCATGTCAGCGTTTTTAAATAGAGTCTGTTTTCTCTGTTGATACTACAACATTAGATAAGCATGTTCAAATTTGTCCTCATTTCCAAAAGCTTAGTTTTCTCTTCTTTGTTCACGTCTGCAGCAAACAGCGCTGCTTTGACAAGCATTAAATTTCAACTATAACTAAAAAGTAAGAGCTAAATAATGTCATTTCAGAAAAGTAATAGAAAGTACTAAGTAAACCTTATGTAAGAAGAGAAGGATAAATGTTGTTAAACCAACTTGAACCATGTTGACAAATGCTTAATGGGAGTTTGACTCAATTTTGAACACTACTTCTATGAATAATATTACCTCACAGATCCTGTTATATGTGCTTGTAAGTATGTTAAACAGCACTTTTTTGATGATTTTTACAACACATCAACATGCTGATGAGAACATTAGAATAATGGCTACCTCGAGGATCCTTTCTTACAGTTGCTATTTAATCAAGGCCTCTTGAAGCACTCTACATGTGGTTCTTGGGAGAGGAGCTTTATTCCCAACAACGGGGCATTCAAGCCCCTCTGCCATAATTAGGTGGTATTTTCCTGAGATAAAGTGAATTATATATGAGCTGCAACCAAAAATGAAATTCTTGACCAGGCACCAGTACTCGGGGACCAGTCTGGAGTTATGAATTAAAATATGGCAATTGGAAGAAATTGCAATTCTTGTTGTTACTGGTCATAATAATATATAATAATAAGTAGTTTACTGCAGGTCTAAGAAGATTGTGAGAGGGGAAGCTCAGGGACCTCAGGAGCTCAAACATCATCAGGCACAGCACGTACTGTATACCAAACAAAGGCAAACGTTCCTATATAATAACAGTTTCATACACAAGACGCTGGATTTGCTGGGCATGTTGACTGCACACACAGGAGTTAATTTAATAGCAGTTTCCACTGACTATCTGTAAGACTGGTGAGTTGTCGGTCCTCCATGGCTCAACCTTCTAATGCACCGTAAGCTTTGTAAAGTGGTTATGAAGAGCAGGAGTCATGGTTTCCAGTGCATGGAACAGAAACATTGTCTCCACAGAGCCCTAAAAATAGGTCATGCTCTGCTCTCTGATCTACTCCGCACTGTTACATAAAATACACTCTGCTTTGTACCAAAATCGCAGTTTCTTTTTCTCACTCTCACACAGACATACAGTACACAAACAGAATCCACATGTAGCAATTACAACACACACTGTATGATGCATTCATTATTAAGACCTGACAAGTATGAGGAATTTAAGGCAGGCCTTTATAGAAAAATGCACCATTATGCTTTCAATATTAACACATGGCTGAAGATGAGTGTCATTTTCTAGACTCTAAAATATCACAGGTATAGTATAGTATCAGAGGTACAGTAGGTTAAATGTATTGAAATGCATCGTCTACTTGTTCACGGTTATACCATGCATTTTTTTTCTTCTCATTTTTCATTTGAGGTAATGGGATAATATCAAACATGGCTATCCAGTGATGATGACTCACACTGAGAGCTAACAGGATCGTGATGTGAAGGGTTTCTATGGACTTTTGAAGGACCACAACAAAGGAAATGTTGTCATCAATACACCACTACTCTTTATAATTCACTACCTCTCACACTGTCATTTGTTTTCTGAGCCTCAGTGTTTTCTTGTCTTTGGGTGCTATTGTCCTTCCATCAAATAAGGCTTATACACTAATCGCAGCGGTAATTGGTGATAATGCCATTGTTTGTTTTCGGATGAAAGCCGCTGAGATGAGAGACCAGCTTAATACCACTGAGAAAAGATCATCTGAACCTTTCAACCTTTTCTATTGATTCCTGAGCAACATGACGCCCATTGACTATCAACATCTGATAAATAAACACAGTTTGACACCCCGAAACTCAAACACAGAGGAATTTCTTCACCTACTAAATGTTAAATGCTGTTGTTGTGTAATCTTAACTGCTTGGTTGAATATACATGAAACAACTTTTGCAGTTTTGCAAGTTGCTTCGAGGTCATCCAGCTGCAGGAGCCAGTTTAATGCCCGAATCCATTTGTAAGATGACGTTTGCTCAAATAATTGCTTTTATTTCTTGTCCTTAAACTATCCACTGATATTTAACCTCACAAACTAGAGTTGAATGTTCTGAAAACGACAAAACAAAACCGGCTCCAACTGAAAAAAAGAAAACATGTTAAGTATTCATGGAGTCCCATCTCTACCGTGGCAAGATAAGATTAAGGCTGGTTAAGAATCTAAAGTCAACATCCAAGTATAATGAAGAACTGCATCACTGCATGAATCTAATATAATATGTAATGTACCTGTATAATTGCATTATTTATTTGGTTCGTTGTGAATCATGCACCCTAGGTAAAAGTAGTTACAGAGCACAAACTCAGCTGAGACATCTTTGAAGACCTAAAATTTTAATTTATGAATACAGAATAGATTATGTAAAATAACATGTGGCGTGTTTGAAAATAATGAAGTATTATCGCAAAGGACAGACACTGAACACATGTTGTCCGTGACAGTTACCTTATCAGTTTTCTATTGCCTATGCCGCACTAGGCCATGTAATGTGACACATTTTCACCTGCTTTGGAAAATGTCTAAAGTCATAAGATATTGCTGGAAGCATGCAGCAAAATTAATGTAACGTTGTATAGACAAATACAATATCTGTAATTTCCAACCACATTTAAGGATTCATAAATATCATCATAAGTAGCCAGTAAATGTGTTAATGAGTTATAGTTAAGTACTAATGCCAAAGACAGAGAACACATTTGTAAACAAACCTTTATTGTTGATACACTGCAGAGCCTGTTATTTGAATTTGTGATCTTCAGAGGTATGAGGAAACATTTATGTGTAATTTACGATGTGATTTGCATCAATTATTCATATTGACAATAAATACTGTGTTTTGTTTAATAACTGATAACTTTGATTAAAAGTTTGCATGCATTCAAATATTGCTTGTGTAAGTGTGTGTGTGTGTGTGTGTGTGTGTGTGTGTGTGTGTGTGTGTGTGTATGTGTATGTGAGAAGGTGTGCTAATTTTTCAAGATTTAGTTGTTTTTGTGGGGGTAACAAAGCTTTGGACCAGGTCTGCGCTGTTTTTGGAGGCACGGGAGAAGATCTCTGACCTAAATTTACATTAAAATTGCATAGCACTTCTTTTTCAATCCCTTATTCTGTGCAAAGTTGAATATATTTGGCCCTTAATCTCAGAATATATACGCATTCAGAGGATTTATGAAACATACACAAAATAAAATAACCACAGCTGATAGATTTTTAAGAGCTGACTAATGTGAAAACTCAGTCCTACATTAGATAAATGCAGAATCTCCACTTTGTTAGATGCTGTCCCGTTGATCCAGAGGCAGCAGAATGCAGCAACTGAAGCAGCAATTGAATGGCACCCCCCCACACCCCTAAACCCTCCTATACGCACCCCAGGCAACCCCTCCCCTCACCACTTCTTCTCCCTCACTTCTCACCGCAGGTTCGATTAACAGCATCTGCTTTGTTCTGACTCCCTGGGGCTAGTCCTGTTGCAGGGTACCTGTGTATGTGCATGTGTGTGTGCGTGTGTGTGTGTGTGAGAAAGAGAGCGAGTGGAGCGCAATGCAAGCATAGAATAGAGCGTCTTTGAAGAGAGAGAGAGAGAGAGGGGGAGAGAGAGAGAGAGGGAGAGAAAAGAGCAAAGGACATGGTGCCAGAAATGGATAAACACAAGAATACCAAGGGACAAAATAAACCTGTGCTGTTAAAGTTATTTTACTCAGAACAGGGAGGGTGTGGAATGGTTTCCAAAGAATAAGAGCACCGCATTGAGGCAAGGGTGTATGGATCAAATGATCTGAGGAGGGACAGAGTGTAGATACATTCATAATAACCAGTCACCTCTCATGTGTCATCTGTATGTGATGTGTTCTTACGAGTTGAGGAAAGCCACAAAAATAATAAAACATTAATGCATGTGTTCTACTGTTCTGCAGCTCTGTGCGGCGTGTTTAGAGTGAAGCAGCTGACATGTAATTACATAACTTGTACCATGTCTTGTGTGTGTGTGGCTGATGTAATAACTTTTAAGACTACATGATGTTTACAGGTAATATCGCTCACACACTATCTGCATAGGTTGTTTAATGGGCAGGATATGTTCCTATACTTACTATCCCAGGGATTTTCCCATTCTGAGACGCCTGCAACGAACAGCGAGCCATCAATAAAACTGCATGCATATGTACCTAAATATATTCAATTGTGTGTATGTGTGTATGTGTATGTGTATGTGCATGTGCGTAATGCAGTACAAGTGAGCCAGACAGAGTAAATCATGCTGTGTTTGACTGCCTGCAGAGACGTTGGTGTTTGCTATATAGAGGCACTGAAGGCCTTCTGCTTACTGGCACAGCAGGATAAAATACACAAATCGACAAAAATGTAGAGAATCACAAAGCTTTGAGCGTAAACAAGTGTTATCTTTATTGCAGCTTCCGGTAGCGTTAGCAACATAGGCACCAGTTGTCACTGTCTATTGCTGTCATTTCCTTCCTCAAACAGAAGTGAAGAAAACAGATAGATTTAACAGAGAAATAAATAGTTCAGCATCAATTGAGATGAAATACTTATGGTGTGGATTGTTCAGTTCAGTCCTTATACTGTAAATACACTAGTGTGTGACTATATTTATTTCAAATCATTTCTCATTCATTGTTTTCATCTGAGGAGAGAAGAGCTCCACTGTATTTGACAGAGGAAAGATGGGCCACTGGGAATAAAAACATGCTTTGAGGCTCGCAGACATGCGCACACACACATGCACTCTCTCTCTCTCTCACACACACACACACACACACACACAAACACAAACACAAACACACACACACACACACACATTAAGTCAAAATCAAATGATGTGTGGGACATGTGATTAATAACCTGTATTCATCATACCCTCATACCCCCTCTGATCAATATGTCCTATATTAGAATAAATGAGAGTCATGGCACATAGGCCACATCTCATAAATAGGCTACCCACTCATCACATACAGAAACACATGGACCACCACCACCACCACACACAGACCAAAGCAAAAGCATCCACAAATACTGTATATTCCTGTGGGTATTTGAACATATCGCAGAGATATCCACACATGTCAACACTCACAGCGTCATCACCCAAGACAAATCACGTTGCTCTGTTGTGTGACCTTGGAGACTACCACAGTGAATCCCAATAAAAACAGCTTTAACAGGTCAAAATGCAGACTGGCCCCAGCAACTAAACCTTAATATTTTATGCAGTGTTCTATATAACATATACCATATGTCATTTTACCTACATTTAGCATTTTACTGTCTGCATGCAATACATGTTATCTATTGAGAGCTACATAGTACACAAAAACTCTAAATGTAATAAAAGCAAGTCAGCAGACAGAAACTGGTGGAAGATGAGTTGGG
This sequence comes from Seriola aureovittata, assembly GCF_021018895.1. Taxonomy (NCBI): domain Eukaryota; kingdom Metazoa; phylum Chordata; class Actinopteri; order Carangiformes; family Carangidae; genus Seriola; species Seriola aureovittata. Next base: position 9,631,347 of record NC_079374.1, on the reverse strand, counting down.
AGATTGTGGGAATCTGGGAGCAGTACCTGTGATAACCTTGTAAAAAAACAACCATAACTGACAAAATAATCCGACATCAGACACTGATCTACATAAAACATCAACAGGTTAAAACACTTAATGTTAGTGACATTTCTTGCAACTTGAACTTAAGCTTTTACTGCAATATTTTCTCAGTGCAAGATGAATCGTTTCATGTCCAATTCATCATCAGTGTACCCTGCCCTGCCAATGATATGTATGCTGTGCGATGACCAGACAAAGCTAGCTAAAATTCATAGGCTACACACGTGCCTATTGGATAATAGGTCACCGCTACACACAGTGTACTTCACTACATGTGTAATTGCTATAATCATTATGGACAAATGATAGTGGCATTTGAAGTGTAATATTTTCATCTTATCAGTGTCTGGAGTTATGACAACAGAGAGATGCAGCACAGGTTTGCTGTGTCTGATAAGACTACAGAGCCTCTGGTTAAAAAAAAACATTATGACAGGACGTGTTGTGACATAATGTTTTCATATGGTCATGTTGTATTAATATGATCATGAATGAAACTGGAGTTAAAGACATACAGTCTGTATCATCTTGAATACGCTGTCTCATGTATTCATATTTAGGGATGTTTTTAAGTTTTTCAAACATCAGAGTTGCAACATGATAGAGTGGAAAGACTTGAAACATATGACAAAGTTATAGTAAACCATCAATTACACTATCAACATTATAGCTAACCATCAACAACTGGTGATTGCACATTAAGTTACTGTCATTGTAGAAACTTTTATCATTCTGATTGGCTACTTGGTCATGTGACATGACGTACCTGCTCCTGAAACCTCTAACGTACCGTTCTGGAGCAAAATTCCCATTCATTTTCCCCCTAGACAATGTTACGTGGTTCACAGTGGAAGCACTTCTGTGGCTTCGATTGGCATGAAACTCTCCTGGTTAAAACATAAGTCCAAATGTTTAACAACTGTGTTACAAAATATCTGGTTCTTTGATAAAAAAACAAAAAAAAGCAGCTATGGCATCATGTTTTGTTAACAACTGCATTAACGAAGCATTTTGAGTTTCCCCTCTTCTCCGATTCGTGCCTCTCACTGGTTTCTTGTCCATAGCAATGGCACCCAAGGCTCATGGGTATTGTAGTATTTAGACCCGTTAGTCATTGCAAAATAATGGACAAAACATGAAATCACTTAAACTGGTGGCAATGACAAACCTATAAGGTCATTACTTTATCCAGGTGAGTCCCTTGTTTTTTATGTTCAGTAACATTGTCGTTTAAAGAAAAACTTGAAATGGGAATACATAGAGCAGCAGAACCAGCAGAACCTCCCACTTAACAACTACATTTCCGCAGCCCAGTAAGTCTGTGCTCGTACTTGCAACATAATGATGTTAGAACAATTTTTTGATTCAAATTGTTTGTTTTACCCATTGAAACTCTGAGTAGTCCATGTCTGAAGCTACATCCAATCCGCTTCCTTTTTACATGGATGAATGCCCAGTGCACGTGAATGGTCATGTGATATGCCTTTTCAGGTGTGTTAATATGGACGGAGATTATTTCTGATACGGAGCTAAAACATCTGGATGTTTTAAAATGTTGAAGTTAGATGTTTTAGTGTAGATGTAGCCTGAAACTACCAGAGCCTGGAGGATGGAGATCCATCAGAAGACATGACAGAGGTCAGGAATGTTGCCCATACAAAACACTGAGATAACAACGTATTTCACACATTACTTACCCTGTATTTTCCCTTGGAAAGATTCAATGCAAGCAGCGGGTAAATAGAAATCTTCTGGACTGAAACCATTGTTGCAAAAAAGGATATTTCAAATCTACAGACGTGGAACATACTGTACATAGTTTCTGCAGTAAGTCACAGTTGAGAATATAGTGTTATTGATGTACATCAAAAATCCTTTCCACTGCAAGAGACTAACAGCATTAATATTGTTACTTTAGCTGTACTCATTGTATTCAGTATTATTAGCATACCAAGTATAGGTCATTTCAAAAAAGGGGAAATTTTATTTTTGACTTTGTCTGTGTTTAAAAAATCATTACTGTCAATTTTGCCAGTGGCACAACACAATGAGTTCTCTCTCTCTCTCTCTCTCTCTCTCTCCCCTGAAGCAGAAAGATCCACACCACAGTGTAGCCTCTCATGTTGGAACATGGCCTTTATATAACTTAATGCACAGCCTACATTTGGATCGGCTGATTCATTCAACTCATTTACATTTTCCCAGTGACCTTTCCTGCTCTCTCCAATCCCACGCATTCCTAAATACAGGGTGCTGTGTCCACACATACGTAGGAAAATAGCAGAGGAGAGAGAAGGGGAGGCGCTGAAGTCTCACTCAATGCACACACACAGGCACAGACTCGTGTTTTCAGGAAAATGTGATTGTGCACACATATGCTGATGCCGTACATCAAGACGGCCATTTTCTGCTCATTTGTCAAAGCAGCACTAATCACTTTCATAGAGCTTACAGCGTCTCATTTTACAGCATACTTCAGAGTATGGACATGCATTTGTGTGAATGTCTGTGCATCATTCCTCAGCACAACCAGATGTGTTGCATGTTCCATATGTACGTTATCACTGCTGGCCAGCCTGGCAGAGCCTTGTCATAGTCTGACATTTTGTGCGAGGGAGTAATCCCTGATTGTGTAGGTGCGGATAAGTTCCGAAAAGTGTTTTTCTCTCCAGCTTTAAGTGTGGGGTGAAATGAGACTGGTAAGCCATTTCTGGTGACGTGCTTTTCTTTTCTTCTTTTTTTTTTTTTTTTTTTTCATGTTCTGTGTTAATGTCCCCCCCCTTACCTTGGCTTCTCCCTCTCATGTCTGTATGTTCTTTTGATATACAAACTTATTTATTTATTCTTCCCTTTGTGTCCTTGCTCTCTCAATATACCATTTTCCCTGTCTGTGCTCTCTCACTTCGCATTCCACTCTTTTTTTTCTCTGAAGCTACTGAGCTGAATCCTTTCCATTAGAGACTGTGAGAGGGAGATTAGTGTTGTATCACTTCGTATGTGTGTGTCTTCGGGGGTGCAGACCTAGGAGAAAGGATTTCCAAGGCTTTCTTAGTAACAGTAAGACGACAACCAGGAAAACCATCATTGTCTAGAGGGGTTTGAGGGGGATGTGGAGAAGCCAGGAGATGCTCATTTATATCTAATGTGGCTGGACCCATTTCATATCGGCTCTATCATACTGTGTAATGTTACTCATATATACAGTATGGTCATGTTCTGTAGTCATCAGGCTTGGCTGCTTTACTTCTGCTCAGTTGACTAAACCAATATACTTTCTGTGTGCAAAGGAAAGCAGACACCAATGCACATGCACACACATACATGAGTCACAAATATAAGCATGTAAATCTACAGGACCGGAAGCCTTTGCACACACACACACACACACACACGCTACTGCATCTGCAGGGGCCATCAGCCATGAGACAAGCGTGTTGCTTGGAGACCAAGAGGTCACCCCAACAACAGACATCACACAAACCAGGTGTGACATCTGTTCCAGTGTGGTGGCCACAGCCAGCACTGGAGCCCTGCCTGCTCGGAGCATGCAAATGTAGAACACCCTATGGCTGCTCAGGAAAAGACATTTGTCAGTGAATATATTTGGAGGCACCATAGAGCCTTTTTTTAATGCTTTCACCAGTATCACCAAATAACAAATCACTGGCAAATCAGTGTAAAAATTAAAATAGATCTTTCTCTACATGGGAATGATTCTTTTATCGTATTTTGTCACGTACTCAGCTGGAGACCTCAGGCAACCAAGAATGAAAGGTGATGCATTATTCTGTGGATGATCCTTTAAAATGTTGCACATGAAAATTTCAGAATTTTTGGCAAAATACAGTGCAATTAAATGCATTTCCATCTACCACCTTTCTGCAAATATATTCAAAAGAACATATACTAATAGAGCACTAGTAAGTGATTCTGTATGTGACTGCATTTTATTGCTGCTTCCCATCTACAATGACAATTTTCTTTTCAATGAAAGAATGTTTTCTCTTCTGATTCTACTGAGGCTGCAGCAACATCACTTTGACTGGCAGCATAACATAAATGTTTGTCTACATTAGACAAGCAGAAGGTACCACAAAGTCAAGGCGTATTTGAAAAGTCTGTTTCCTCTTCTCAATAGGGCAACTCTTTCATGTCAGCACAACGTAAAAACCTTTAGCTATATTTCATTTCTGAAACTGAAAAAATGCACAAAAACAGGTACGTATGAACCTGTTAATGTCCCTGTGAGCCTGGAAAGCACAGTGCACAATAGAAAACTAAAATGCTGAATATATAAAATAGAAGAGGAAACCTTTGGTTTGGTTTGCTATTGGTAAAATGTTAGGAGGTATTGACATGTCGGATTTATCTGTAAAGTTCCTTTTCGAAAACCTCTTATTTTGTCAGGCTAAGCTCCACATCATCAGACTCTCCTAGACTTCAAGTTGCATATTACAGTTAGCATGTGGAAAGTTAAGCTTGCTATTTTAGCATTCACCACAAGGTACAGCAATGGCTAGTTGGATTTTTTACCATTAGTTTTAGAAGTTTTCTGTCATGAAATGTTGCACAGGTAGAAATTTTTAACTTATGACTGTGCTAGAGTCAGCTGATCGCCATAGTGATTAACACTGATCATCTGGTAAACATGAATATCAGTACAAAGTGGCAATAAGCCCAATGCATGTAGAGATATTTCAAACTGGACACGAGTGTTTGAGCCATGCTGCTAACGTAGCCATTAACAGGGAATACTTACTGTCTTTTGCTTATGAGAGTTTTTCCTCTGAGAATGCTTGAAAGAAGCAGCTCCTCGATCACCAAAGTTAGGCCAACATCAGTTACAGCTTACATCTGCATTTAGCATCTGTATGAGCTGGTGAATTGGCATGCTCACTGAAGCATTTGAGAGACATCCATCTGCAGTGCCACTCCAGAGCAGTGAAGTGCGACTGCAGTGACAAACGTGCTGTCATCCAGTTTCCCACACCCAAACAAACATGCACACACACACACACACACACACCCTCTCATAATGCTTTCCTCCTCTCACTCTTCCTTTCCTGTTCCATCATTTTCTCCGTCTTAATTTCTGACATAATTCTTAACAGTAGTGCAGTGAAGCAGATTGAATATTCAGACAGCTTTCAGAAAATTTGAAAGAGTTGAAGAGTGTAAGTTGTATCAAACAGCCAACATAATATATAAACATTGTTGCTGTACAAAAAGTGGTAATAAATAAATAAACTATAAATATACTTTTTCATTGGAGTTCATTGGAGGCACCATAGAGCCTCTTTTAATGCTTCTAACGTTTTCCAAGTTGTACTGAAAATATTCACTTCAAACTAATGGACTGCTGTTAATACACATTCTGCAGCAAAATTACTGCCGAGTTATTTTTGACACTCAGCTTGCCAGATTAAACAGCTCAGAATCCCTACCCATCCACCCATTTACATCATACTTGTCGTGTATTTGTCTTTCTGTGACATATCACCTGTGCTTTGAAAAGTTGAGACCCACATTTGCAACTAAAAACATATCAGCCAATCGGTGTTTTGACCTCCCTCCCTCTTCTTTCTCTTTCACAGTTTCTTTCACTCTTGTTCCCCCTCCCTCCTTTTGCATGTTTCTGTCCGGCACTCGCCATGACACCAGACCGGGGCCACCAGGTGACCCCACAGATGGCACTTTGACACTCAGATGTGAAATCAGGTGTTGTGCTGTACAGATCTGCATATTTAGTGTCACATTATACGCTATATTAACACACAATGTTTGCAATTCAAGGTAATTTCTAAGTCAACAGAGGCAGGCAGGGTGAGGAAGGGGAGAGGAATAAGAAATAACTTTGTGAATAAATTGCTTCATTCCTCCTGTTCACTTTTCAAGGGTAAGACTGGCTTTGGTGTCAGGAAAACAGGAAGTATCGCTGCTTCTTGAGGGATTGTTTATAGATTTCTAATCTAGGCCAGCGAGTTGTAATTCTTTCTGTCTTACTCCTGCTGTGCATTTTCTCATTAACTGCATCAATGCTATGCTCAGCAGGCCACAGCAGGAATACAAGAGACCAGGAGACAATTTATCTTCTTTGAGAGGAAAAGATTGAGTGGCCGAGACATTAAGGTCACACTGTATATGCTGACACGTGAATTAACAGCGGGGAGTCTGTGTGTCACACACTTATCAAAACAAATGGTGAGCCTTGGCAAGTATCCCTCAAATACAGATGAAGCAAAGAGACAGAGACAGAAGGCAGAGATCATGATGAAGGGAAAGGTTGTGATTTGTACAATTGGCCATTTGTCTGAGCTCGACATAGTTCATGTTCTTCCAATCAGCCCCGCTCAGGCGAAGTCTCGCCAACAAACAGCTACTGTTATGATTACATGCACAAAGTTGAGTTGTTTATATTAAAAATGTCCATGTATTATACCCCTTTAATACAGGTGAGGAAGGTTTATTGAACATCTATTGAACCCATGCTTGATATATTGGTAGGACACATCTTCTTCCAAACTGATCAATACAATACAACATCCTTACTCAGAACTGCAAGTATCAAAAAGAGTTAACGCTCAGTTTCTCTTCAAACATGAATTCCCTCCTGCTCACGAGCTTGTGTGCTCTGTGTGTCTCACTCTCTCTTACTCTCCTTTGTTAGATGAGTCAGGCAGTTGGGTTTAAAGACATTTACACATCATTAACATTCAGTTAAATTCCATAACAGAAACTCCTGCACATCTGATCTGCTGAAAGGAGGTTCACAAAACCAGGTCAGAGTACAAGAGATATTGTTGTTGTTTACCTTGCATTCCTGTGCCAGTCTGCAATGGGTTTCACTGTAGTCTTTGAATGGGGTCAGGTCACAGGAAGAAAAGAAACAGATGACTCACTTCCTGATGGCTGTATGACCACAGAGTAGTTTGGTTTTTTTTTTTGTTTTTTTAAAGTTAAGTATATATGACTTAGCAGTAGCAAAAAAAAAGTAAATTCTACTTCAGCTCTGTGAGGCGATACTTCATCATAGCAGTGTTAAGAATGCCAATATGCTCACAATAACAATATAAATGTTAGCAAAACATTTTTGGGATTTCAATTTCATGGCAATCTAGTTGTTGAATGAAGTGTTGTTGAGACATTTCTATAAAAAACAAAAGGTCAACCTCATGGTTGTATGACATTAAAAATATGGGAAACACCAATGTCCTTAGGACTTTTTTACACATTCAGAAGACATGGAGCAAAATCAGGTCTAACTCAGAGTAATGTTTCCCACCAACTCATAAATTCTATACCCACTCTCCTTTTAACTGAAAGCTGGTCTTTACCAAACCTCTAAGTTCTAACTTTATCTGTCAGCTGTTTGTCTGCAGGAACATGATCAGCAGGTTGATCATGGATTATATGCTTAAAACAGCTGTTGTAGGGGTTAAAGGAGCTATGTGTGAGATTTGCTATTGCTACAGCCAACGTTAGTATTAACAGCTGTGTACTCACTAGTCTAAAAGACACATTGCGATTTCAGCACCAAATTTCATTCATTTACTCGGCAAGTGTCTCTATCACCTCTTTTCTTCTACTGGAGTTAGCACGTTAACCAGCTAGCCCCGGTCCGTCTTGTCACTTTACCATAGCAACTCACTGCAGCCTCCAATCTGACCTGAAGACGTAGTGCTGCTCAGAGGACGTTTTATAACCTCTTGTGTTGTAAATGCAACAATGGCTGAAGCTCTGGTCGTGCGACAATAACCTCCATCTGCTCCCAGCAAGAAACCACGTTTGACAGCAGTGAAAACTTAAAAATAGCTCCTTTAATGAGACTGAACCATACAGTAAATGTGCCCGCTGGAAACTGTTAGCTAAAAGAGGTTTAAAACTTCTGCTGAGATGCAGAGTTGTGATTTAGTTTGCCATGTGCCATCTTTCACTTCACACAGAACAATTTGAATCAATTATATCAAAAATATTTATTATTACAGTATACTGTATATTGATGTAGGTTTAAATATGTGTATGAACTGGTTTCATCTAGAGAATGTTGAAATATTTGTAAGAGCTCCCAGTACATAGTGTAAGCCCCTTAAACTAAAGCCTAATGATAACCAGTGGAGTCAGATAACTCCATGATGTAGAGAGCGAAAAAGAATATGTTTCTGCTGGAAAGTGAGCCAAAGATTGATGAGATGATACTCTTCTGGCCATTCTCTATTGTCTTCTTCTGGCAGGCTGTATATTCCTGTCTCCCTTTGGGCTTGTAGGAGGTTTCAGAAGATTTAGATGAGAAGGCAAGCTGTTGGAAACACCTCACAATCACACTCCCACTGGGTGCTCCATCAACAGCAACATTAATCTATATGCACCTCGTCAAATTACCTGAGGTGGTACTTCCAATAGCAGATACACTCCACAGTCAGACATACAAAGAATAGAAATACTATGATACTGAATCTGAAATTGATAGGCATTCATTTGCTTCATGGACCAGAGCCTTGAGCTCAATCTGCAACCGAGTAGATTTCATACTTTAATTTACCTACAGTATGTGAGACTAACATAAGATGACTGTTCTCCCATCCATGGACATTTATTTGGCTGTTTTGACAACCAACCCATAAGACAAAATCTTATGTACTTCATACTGTGGATAGCACTCTCCAATAAAATCCATCTTAGTCAGTGTGTTCCTAATCCAGCTCTAGGTTTACAATAGCTTTGTAGCTGGTTTAAGAAAAAGGTTGAACTCCTTTACCAGCAAAGAATCATTAATTCCCCGGTCACATTTCTTGCTTCATAGATCTTGTTATGCCAGTCACCAGCCACACTGAAGGTTAGGTATTGGTTTGATTGGAATCTGTCCCCGCCACACTGAACTCCACAATCCTGTCAAACTCTGATTCATGGGTTTGTGCCTGCTGTCGCTTAAGTTTTATGGCCAGTATTGGCAGGGTACTTTTTCACACATTCAGAGCCATTTTAGGGCCTCTTCTCTTTCTTTCTCTCCCTCCCTTTAGCTTGGTCCATTTCTGCCAGCATGAATCAGCATCCCACTCTCTTTACCGATATACACAGTGATGCATGATGGGGTGAGGACAAGGGAGATGAAGAGGTAACCTGCTGTCTACACCTTGCTCTCCACAATCCACAATCCCTGCTCTGCCTCCACAGTCTCAGTGTTTGACCTTTTCTTTGCCTGTAAAGCTTTCGAAGGGCTGTGTAAAGCAGGGATGCTGAAACAGGTATGCTGCTGCGTGTCTATGCTTGTACATACACTCCAAAAGCCCACTCAGTTCTGACCTGTGGTTTGGCTTTAACTGCTGAGTAAATCTGAGCAGCACTTTAACAGGTTGCTCACCTACGATGCTCCTCAGACACATCACGTCAAGGGAGAGCGCTGGTCTGTGTGTCTGCCGGTACACAGCGCCATCCAACAGCCCCAATGGTGATCACACTTTTTATCATAGAGCTGCACCAAACCTGCGTGAAGGCAGAACATCCAGACACCATTCATCTTGTGTCTTACATTTGTGAGAAAACTGCCCGAGTCTGTGAAGCAGAATTGGGAAAATTTAGGGATATTCCACATGCAGTGTAGAGATTTAGTGCTAGGGTTAGTGTGGTGGTAACATACTTAGCACTTAGCAGCCATTTTAATAACATTAAAACAGGAGACTTGCTCGACTACCTGAGAGTAATAAAACAGACTCCATACAACTACACCTGCTGGAGCTTTCAGGCTGATATATAGAGGCTGTATTTTACCATCAGTTCCAGAGGGCTGTGTATCACACAGTCACACTACACTGAGGCTTAAAGCTTTTCTGTGTGTGCCTGTATTTGGCAGTAGAAGATATCATGCTGCACTTAAAAGAAACTACTCTGTTAATACATACAATTTGTTACTTCCCACTTATGAATATCGACTACTCTTTATCAGTTGTCTCAGTATGAAAACACTACCCTACAACTATGGGCTGGTTTATGATAATAATAATAATAATAATACATTTTATTTATAGAGCACTTTTCAAAATACTCGAAGGCACTCAACACAAACCTAGACAACTAAAAAAATAAACTTAAAGGTAGCACAGGGCATCAAATCAAACACTAAAAGGGAGATTTGAATAACTATTGGCACTTTCATGATGTGCTTTGGGAGAGAGTCCGAGAGGGAGGGAGGAGGCCCTTTCAACCCAGGTCAAGTGCTTGGTCCTAGTTAGTTGGGACGGGAGGTTGGCATCAGATGAACAGAGGCCACAGGAAGGAGAGTGACAGTGGAGAAGGTGAGTGAGGTCGGAGGGGGCATGGTTATGGAGGGCTTTGTTAGTTAAAAGACTGATCCAAACAGCCACAGTCCAATGAGGGGTGAAAAGCTGGCCATCATGAAAGGCGGCAAGAGGCACTATCATTTAAATATGGGGATGACGGTGCACATTTTCAGACAATCTCTGCTGGAGGACATTCACAGTTTTGCACTTGGTTGTTCAAACAAAAGTATATAAAAAGTTCAGAAGTTCAAACCCTTCTTACTTTCTCACAGCAGAGCTGACTAGTCATGACATGCTGCAAACCTACATCCAACCAAATATCAGCGTCTCATTACGTTCATGGCCAGCTGCGTGCCAGATGGAGCATGGTCTAAACAGCGAGCATGGGGTTCACTTTAGTGTGGTCACTGATAATACACAAATCATGACATTACAGTGACATATACATTAGATGATTAAAACAGAGAAAGAAATAATGGGCTGTGATGTCAATGAGGAACATAGGAAAAAGATGAGGCTGAAGAAGAGAGGAAGAAAATGAGATGAGGAAGAGATGAAAAAGGGTTTGCAGTGCTTCTAGTTTAAGAAAATAAAACACAAAATGCAGAGAATTTTTTTTCTCCAGAAAATACAATTTTCATATTTAGATAAACAGCTCTTATTTCATTCAAAAAGAATGACTATTGCAATCATGTTTTCAGCACAGCTATATTTGGCAATAACAATAAAGTATGTTTTTCTAATACACAACAAAAGATGAGGTGATAAAAATTCAGCTACTGTATGACATTGAGCCAGCCGTTACTATCCATCCGACCTGAGTATTGTGCAGCAGCCTCCATCCCTGCCTTTGTTTGTAAGAGCAGCAATTATCACTGATATAGGTCAAGGGAGAGGTTTGAAATGCTAAATCTGCCCAGCATCACAGTGATGTAAAACCTGATGCACTGAGTGTGCACGGATCATTCTGTGAAGAGACAGAAAGTCAATTTTTACCTTCACTAATCAGAAAAGGCATGGCGGGGTGGGGGTGGATACGGAGACCCCTGCCTGCCTCTGCACACTCTCCCAGAGAGAGGGCCGGCCACTGGGCTACCACCACAGATCAATCACCTCCCCCTCTCGAGACTTGTCTTGAGATCACATAGTGATTCCATAACTCTGACCCTGTGCCACACAAAGGTTTGTGTCTTATATATTACAGGGTGGTTAAAAATGTGCATGAGCACGTGCAAGCATATTCACATTCATGAGGGTTTGGTAACCAGATGGCAGCAAGTTTAAATCCTCAAACCATCAGAGAGTAAAACAGCAAGGTCTTCCTCAACCAACAGCACCAAACTCCAGTGTAGCTGCTGAGCAACAAGACAGCAGATGTCCAAAACAACTCACCTAAATCTCTAATCCTCAATGATTCTTCTGCCCTGCCAGTATAAAGAATTCTCCATCCATTGCACAGTAAAGTAGATTTTTAATCCAAGTTGCAAATAATCTAAAACAAAAACAAAATGCAGATGAAAAACAAGCAGCATAGAATAAGTCTTGGGGATTCTGGATATGTCTTCAAAAAGAATCAGCCTGATTTCTCAAACTGTTTTTATTCTTTAAGAACTGGAAGAACATCTTTACCATGTGTATGCTAATATGACACATTTCTAAGTAAAATGGAATATTCAGGAAGGGTATAATTTTGAGATTGATTTAGTCCAGTCATCTAAGCATAACTTAGAACAGTCTCTGGAAAACATCAGTGATTTCCAGCTGCAGAGAACTGGCTCTATCTACACCCTGACTCATCTGCATTGTTACATCAGGAGTCAGAGGAAGATCACAAACACACTCTTTAGGAAATCTAAAAGTTTTTGCTGACTCATATCCAAACACACACACACCGAACCCGTGATATTTCTGCACTAGTTTCTACTAACCTCCCTAAAATATATGCATCCAATCGGATGTGATTTGTGGCTAACCAGCTAACCCTTTTCATCATATAACTGAACCTGACTTTGTTAGCTTTTGGTTCATAAATAGATACATCTATTAATATCAAGGCACAACATTAATTACTTTCTTATTGCAAAGATGTAATGACAACTTTAAACATATGAGATGTGCTCTACAATGACTGGTGTAGATAAGAAGAAATCATTTTCTTAATTTATCAATTTCCTAACGTCTTTGGCCTGTAGAGCCTTAAATGCAGCATCTATTGTGGAGAGCTGAGTAGAAAAAGAAAGACCCAGAGGTTGCCAAAAGCATGGAGCTGAATAGAGGAGCGGTCCCTGTCTTATCAAACAAATAGCCGAGGGCAGAAAAATGTCTATTGAAAGCTGAGCAGATATCATTTTGACTTCCTGTTCCTGGATTAATGCATGTGGGTAAAGGGGGGATGATTTTACCTTTATCAAATATGACTGCCTTACAGAATTTAACGAGATATGAATGGAGCTTCAAGAGAGGTTAACTGATTAAGGATGACTTCAGTGTGGACAGCTGGAGGGAAGATTAAGTGGTCTTAAGAACAGCCCTACACACATCGACAAACAAGTCAAACACACAGGTGATTGGATTAGGCTACAGTACACACCTAACTTTTGCAGGCATGGATCAGCAGCATTGTCTGGGTTTGTATAATTAATATTCCAGTGGGACTCTTAGTCTAGTAATTAGGTGCTGAAGCTCTACAGGACTCCATTAATGAAAAGTCAGTCCCAACGCTGATGAAAGATTGATCATCTCTTAGTTTGCCAAGTATGTTATCCAGCTATCCTTGGTTTGCCTTTTAAAATGTTACCCTGCTCCAAAAAAAAAAAGCGTCTGTAAGGAGGCACCTGTGTGTCCTTGATGGATTCCTACACAGGCCAGAAAAGAGTGTCTGGACCTTGAACAGTGGGACAGAAGGGAAGTAGAGGGAGCAGTGAAAAATGCCCCTTGTCATGAGACACTCAATCCTGCCTCGTTTGTGATGACATATTAAAGCAGGGACTGTAGGGAGGCCATAAATACAGTGACCATGTCCTGACCCAACACTGCTAACCCCTCGACCCCTCCTGAGTTCATGTAGGGAGGGCAAACAACAACTAAAGGAGAACGATCCCACTGTAAGCTAACTGAACAGAAAGTTGTGACTATACCTCTTATGATGTTGAACAGGTGTTTTTACACTTGGTGGAAAATATGACCGATTTACTTCACAGCCATTCCTAAAGGTTGTTTATCATCAAGGAGCAGGAAGGGTTTTTTTTCAAGATTTTATGACTGCTGATGGTGGTTTATGACATAATGGGTGTTTAGAGTTAAGGGTGCTGGAGGTACGAAGAGACCTGGACACGGTACAGTGATTAAATCTTGCTGCCAATCTGTCCCAAGTTTGTTTTTGCTCATACTGAATACAACCATTATAAAAGAGATCTCTTTAAAACCGTAGATAGGACCTCCAACTGCAAACAAGGTAAATTTTAATTTATATCAAGCCAAAAGATCGACTTATTGTGTTATTGCTCTTTGTATTATATACACTTGAAGGTTCGATATTTAAGTAAGTAAAACTTTCCCAGACTCTAATGCTATTTTATATGCATGAGATCTCATTGTAAAGTCTATAGGGCAGCATAATGTTTAGCCTTAGTACAAAATTACTTTTCTATTTACAAAAATCCAAGAATGTTATTGCCACCAGGAAGCAGAAGACACATTAATGCCGTCGCATCATTGCTTATCCATGGACATGTCTGGAATTTTGAAACAGCGTGACTTGTAGGAGAACCAGAAAACTACTTAATTTGGATGGGACACTTGATCTTGCCTTAACATAACTTGTTTATAGCATGCCTCATGATGCACTGAATTCTAATGCTCAGCTAGTCGCAGCATGAACTCTAATCCGGATTACACCAATAAATTTCTTCTTGCAGGTGGTGTGAAATTGTGTGATTCCCACAATTCCCAGACCACAAGATTAAGGGCCCTGACACATCAAGCCAACTTCCAACAACTGGTCCAGACAAAGAGAAGCTAATGCACCGGCTCTCATTGCCTTCCATCTTCTCTTAGAAGTTGGACTTAAACACACCACAAAAGCCATCAGTGATAGACAGCTGACTGCTGACCAGCAAAAAGCATCCTGAAGAAATAACTAATAAGTCGTAAAAAAGAGCATATGTAAATCTGTAGTTGAATATATGTAAGTCCTTATTCATACCACTGCTTGGATTTACACAGCTGCTAGCCAGGGCTGAATAGATCCATCAATACTCGATATACACCACAAATACTAAAGTTGGCCAAACACAACAAGGCTCAAGAAATTCCCACCATTTTCCAGCAGAATGTGTCATAAACTACACACACACACAAAGTTGCAAAAACTATAATAAAACCTCATATGAAATACTAGCAACTACTTTCACTTCATTGCATGCATACAGGATTTGAAAAGTAAAAATAAATATTAGCAAATCAACACCAAAAGGGACTCAATGTGCACCTGTGAGATACTTCATACTGTACCATCTGTTCATGATTTTTCTGCCTTTGAAAAAACATTCAAAAGTGATACATCTCCCAACGTAATGCCACCTCTACCAAACATGAATTAAAACGAAGTAACAGCTGTGGAAAGGTGTGCAATTAAAATTTGCACAGCGTGAAATACACTTGTTGAACAGCAAAACAAACTGTTGCACGTCTCATTAAAGCAGCCAGATACATGCGGAAACTGACTTACTATCAACCGAGTATTTTTACCTCACCCGTTTCTGAGGAAAAGAGTCCAACATGTTGTAGTGGTTCCTAATTACAGTGCACTTGTAAAACACGATTGTTCGTTGTTGTTGGTTTCTTAGCATTTGAGTCCTGTACAACAGGGACAAGCCCAATTGGTTTGGTTCAGTTTGCAATGGTTGTGAATGTGTATAGGATAAGGATCCTAATTAATACACATATCTGACAAATAAGCCTTGTATACATTTTGAACACTTTCAACCCATTACTTTTTCAATAGGTGCAGTTTATTTTTGCACATCTCCCCTTCTCTCACCATTAACCCCCTTCAGTGCAGTTTATTTTCTGCCTTCTGTCTCCTTGCACACCATTTTGTTTGTCACTAGTCACACTCTCTCTATCGCCCTCATGCTCTCTAGAATCAGTCGCTTTCTCTCAGCCATATGGGCGTACCTGAGACCAAATAACGACAGATGTTTGTGTGTTCAAAGCATGAGGTCTCACCCTGTGACCAACAGTGAGGCTCAGGAGAAGGAGTTGGGCTGGTGGAAATGAGGGAATTCACCACAGTCACCTTAATCCCACAGAATTTAACAGAGCTTTTCAGGGCTGGTCAGCGCTGAGAAAGGGAAGAGCGTATGGGAGGCTGGAGAAGAAGAAAAAGGATCAGAACAGAGGGAGTTTGAAATCTAAGAAAAACCTCTACAGTTTATGCCCCCAAATCACTTCACAGTGACAGATTTACTGAAAGAAATCTAAAACCTGCAATTAATAATGATCTCTTTCATCATTTTATTACCTGGAGGATTCCTAAAAATGTAACACAAAATGAGAAACACTGCAAATCTATAATAATCCTAAAATGTACACTGCAATTATCAATATCTGTGATACCAACTGTCATAATCGCCTTTCAAACTTTGACCCATAATAATATGAATATGCAAGACATATCCTCACACCCAAAATTATGCCATTCACATCACAAATAGGGAGTCTTTAGGGAGGAACTAAGGGAAAAAGTCAGCTGTGATGACTTGACAGCCTCACAGGCGGAGTGGAAAAGCCTGCTGAGGAATGTTTCTAAAGCACCACTCTAGGTGAGTGGGTGTTTGTTAGCATCCAGAGAGTGTCTTGTCTTGTCAGTGTTTTTCAGTTTTTATTGCCTTACTTACTCTCTCTCTCTTTTATGCCGTTTGCTCCCACTGGTTTTTGCTACCATGGAAGCACCTGACCCTCGGAAAGCGAATGTCCGTTAATGCTTATGTTTGACATCCTCAAGACATCCTTCAAATCCAACCAGGTCCTACTTTCCCTACCCATAGAAGCACACTACAACTTTTGTTGGCTATTTGCCAACAAAATGCTACATACAGTATAAAATCAACTTGAAAATATTTTTGATCTCCCTTTTAAAATAATCATAAAATATAGTTTCTGGCCCCAGAATTTCTGCTGTTTTAGTTGCTAGGCAACATCTATCTAAACAGGAAGAGGTTCACAAGGCTGGGCTTCGATATTTAAAGTCTTTTTTAAATTTTGGGGGATAAAGACAAATTTTACTGATCCAACATAATCGACCAAATATGTTGTTTGTACCTATCCTTGGAACCACAGTGTACCAGCAGCAGGCATGGTAACAACAATACAACCTATAAAAGTGTACCGAACCTTCGTCATCATGGCAAAAATAATAAACACACGGTTAATGTTGAGGAAGGTCACAGTTTGGTTCAGTTCACGCACAAAAACTACTTGGCTAGGTTTAGGGAAAGATCATGGTTTGAGTTGCAATAAGTACTTCTCTGAGGTTAAAAGACCTTCGTCGTCATGGTAATCATAATAAACATGTGGTTAAGGTTGTGGAACGGTGACGAAGAAAAGAAAAAACAATATATAATTTTTCACACAGGAAACACAGCAGTCTCCTGTGTGAAACTCCTGCCCTTTGTTGACCCATCCTCCTCCTAACACAGACTTTGACATTATACAAATATATCACGTCACCTAACTTCCTCCTTTGCTCCCATCACCATTACTACAGCCATTAGAGGTCGCCCAACAATAAAACCTAACTATGGGTTATAAAAAGCAGAAAAGCAGAAAACCTATGGGCTTGTTTTTTTTTTACAGCAGGACAGTCTCTTAAAATCAAAGAGAAACCTTTCCAAAGTACAATAAACTAAATGTCAGACAGAAATCAATTTCAGACTCAGACTGAGCTTGGGCCAACAGTGCTTTCTTTTAAAACCTTACATGGGAAATAATCAAAATAATAAGGAAGGATTTGGACACTCTCCATTATACAGACCTTTAGCTAAACAGAGAGCTTTAACGTAAGAGCAGCAGATTACAGAAATAAACCAATGCAGTATCTAATCTCCATCAAGTCTCTGCTACACTGAAAAACCTATAAAAGCATATTCTGAAATCTCGATTTCATATTCTGTAAATGTGTCAATTCATGATTAGGTTACGTTCGAATCCGTGTCCTGGTGCAGTCTAACTGGCTAGTGGTAATCCTAACCTGCAGGTTTTCATCAGTTTGTTACATCACACTGGCTTGGTGTCAAAAGAATCTTTTCTTTCTCTTTGGCCAAACATAACACAATTTGAACATTTGAAATTGAAATGATGGCCTACTAGAGTCACATGTCATTCTCAAAGCGTACTAGTACACAACACTACAAAGGAAAATTGTAAATTCTTTGTCACAGCATGAACTAAACTTACAGATAGACAGTGTTATAACTCTGCCAGCTACAAATAGCTCCCACAGTATTTGTAATAAAGACAAGATTTCAAATGATAAATTCCCATTTACACCTACACACTTTCTGTTGCTAAGAAACTTCACTGAGCTACCTGGTAATCTTCACAATAACTAAGCAACCACTCGGCATGATCCATAGATGTGAAGTTGCTATTTGTTGACAATGTGGTAATTTATCTAATACAGACTCAAATTGCTTATATAAGTTTAAACCCTTTTGTAAATGGGTTTTCACTTTGGATTGAGCCATAATATTCTGATTATAGTTTGATGAACTGATGTAGGGATTAGATTTAAAAAAGATAGTAGATACAGTTGATACAAGATTTGAAATCATTAATTGATGACACCCCTTAGAATGATTTATGTTATTAAATTCTTACAACCACAAACCAGAATACACTACTACAAATCTTCCATTTCAAACTCAAGCAATAAAACCTATCACAAAAAGTCGACTCCTCAGCTCACACTACTGAAACTGCGTCATTCTCATTCTGACATTTTGACTTTAACGTCTTATCTGCTGTGTGCTGTCAAAGCCCGACGTTTGCCCCAACATTTCGACTCTTCATCACGCTGAGTCAGTTAAACTGTGCAGCAAATGTAAGGTAAGATGGATGCCACTGATTGAGCTGTTCACCTTGCAGAATGAATGAAGAGGACGGTTGTGCAGATACATGATTTCTCCCCCCTCTCCCCCCCGCTCCTCCTGCCCTCCAAAATCCATGCTTTATCATCTCTCCCCCGTAAACCTGGTGATTTGTGACAGATGCTGTTAGAGGCTTAGGTTCAGCTGTCGAAGCCTGACTGAAGTTTTGTGCTGGCGAGGGCCGACATAACGCTGGGCGGGCACACAGGTGTCACACTCCAGACCAGCTGTTCACCGTTGTCAGGACAATGTTTGCCCTTTTCTGGTGCGTCATCATCTCTCCAAACACCTGCTGTCCTGTCATAACCACAGACATCGCTCTAAACACAGATCTGATCTAATTATGATACAGTGGATATAATTCTAACAGAAAAGATTCCAAAAAAAAGATGGAAGTCTCAAAGAGAGGAATTCATTTACTGTCTCAACTCAACAACTAACTTGTTAAATGTAGAACAATTTTAAAAACATCCACTGTCCTCTTGTGAATACGCTTGTTAATTAATGTGGTTTTCTGTGTGTTTTAAAGTATTTAGAATTTGTCAACAATTATAACTTCTCCTATGATGCCATATTCTACATTATTATAAATGTGTTTTACTATATTGTCATTCATTCATATCTGTTTATACATCAGCCTCCACTTATGGGTGACCACAGGTTATAACGGTTGACAAATACATCAATAAACACTTATATCTGCTTACAGCCGCATTATAGTAATGAATTTGTTTAACAATTATAAACATGTTAAGATAAAGTGTTAACGAGTTTCTCTATTGATCTTTTACAACACAGTCTTTGATTTCCGCATGTGTGGAAACTGCGGGAGAGATGGTAGGCGAGAGAGAGAGACATGTGTAGGTAGAAATGTTTTTTAAGGACATCTTTCATTCAGTTTGAAGAGTGTTAAGAGATCCTGTGACAAGTGAAGTGCATCAAGGCAAATAGTATTAAACAATGACGATGCAAGTTATTATCTTTATGAGCCTGCATACATTTTGAGGTACACTCTTTTTTCTCTTTCCATCCTATGTCCATGTGTTAATTGCTCAATTGTTATCTCTTATATGGGGAGGAAATTATATTTTAGTACATTTATACCAAAATTCCCCTTTTCAACAATAAAATATTTTTGGTGACTCGTCTTGAACTTGAAGTGTATAAACAAGTGTATCTAGTCAAATGTAAGCTAACCCCACCAATCAGACAAAACTAAAACACCTGTAAGCTTGTGAGTCATAGCAGCCAGCAGAGTGACATCATTGCTCAGAGGAGTGTGTTTGCATCTCAGTCAGCAAAAAAAAAAAAAAAAAATTCTAACATTTTTTTTTTTTTTTTTTTTTTAAAAGGATTGTTGAGGTCTAATTCATTAATTTCCATCTGTTCTCCAGCTCCTGATCACACAACATAGATGAGGGAGGTTTGGTGTGTAAGTGAGATCTGTCCTCTATAGCTCTGTATTGCTCCATATTCACTGAACCATGCCCACGTTTGAGTAATGCGATCAAATCTGAAGGATTTTTATCTAAATCCCTATCAAAAAATAACCCTACCCACTTGTAAAGACGTCACACTATGGAAGTTAAAGATACTTCGGCTCCTGTTTCAATGTGAATTTAAACATCCATTGAGGCCTGATGCAACAGATCCATCAAATGCTCCCAAACTGTGGTTTCTATTTTTGTGAACCAACAGAGCCCACCACAAAGTGCAGTCAATAACACTAAATAACACACTTTCACTGGCACAGTATTTGCATGCTTTAGTTGTGCTCATTTCCAGCTCCACTTCTGCTTCACTCCCTCACAGTGGGGGATAAGTGCTACGAGCCTGAATATTATGGCCCTGTGACAAGAGAGGAACGTGTCTCGCAACAGTGTCATTACTGTAAACTGATTGGTTCAATATGTTTGGTCATGCAAGCAACAAGACAGACAGGAGCCTCACTGTCTCCTGACCCACTGCTGTTGAAGCTGTAATGAAATTTGTTGCTATGTTTTTGGCTCTACTCAGTTCTCTTATTGAAATCTGCCCACCAACAAGCCACTGCAAGGCTTTTACTATGAAGCAGCTTCAATGAGTGTTGACTTGGTTAGGCACTGCCATCCCTGCACACAAGACAATCGCAGTCCAGGCTGTTCTCATGTGTGGTTCCCTGATGGTGGAACAAGCTACTGAATGCTATCAGAGCTTGGGCATCCTTCCTTTCACTTTCGCTGCACTTCTCTACCTGATCTCCTTGCACTCATTGAAAAGATGTAGTACTTACTATTTACACCAAGGTCTCCGCCTGCACTGAAGCTTTAGTGTTGTCCCTCACTTGTAAGTCACTTTGGATAAAAGCATCTGCCAAATGAGGAAATGTAAATGTAGTTACCAAGATTAGCAACCGAATGCTAAATCCCTGTTTTACACAAACAGATCTTTATCTAGCTTTGGCAGGTCAGTGCAGCCATAAGTGAACTGGTGAGATGAAAAAATGCAGATGTAATAAAGCTTAGGCATACTTAACAGCTTAAACAAGTCATCATAGTCATCATTGCTACTGTCTACTGTCACTTTTGTATTGTTTTTATTTTTATATTTCATTTTTATTGTTGTTAATTAATTCTTAATATGTTTTTAATCTCAATTTGTGTAACTGTGTACGGTGTCCTTGAGTGCCAAGAAAGGCGCCTTTAAATAAAATGTATTATTATCAATCCAAGCATACCATTCTCTTCAGATGAATTGGCACTGTGTCATGCCCACATCAAGGTTTCTACTCATAAGGGCATAGGTTATGACCAACTGAACTACCCATTTTGTGATGTGTGCAGACAAGAAAAAAGCCATTACAAATAAAATGAAATCCTTTATAGAGGTTACAGAATCACCATTAGTAATAATGCAATACCAATATGGACTTTAGACTAAACAAGCTTCGGAGGAGGTGAGATATATGGTTGTTCTGGTCCTAAAGATTCATTGCCAATTGTAAAACAAAATAGCTCAGTCGCATTCAGAGCCACATACTGTAGAAGTGACAGGAGGGAGTTTTTCTACAGTAGAACACCATCAGCCATTCACCTATATGTGCAGTCATATTTGTGTATTGGGGAGCAAACTGTCAGTTGTATAAAAACAATCATTCACATCACCACAAATGCATACTTAATTTTTGTTTGTTCTGCTTGATGTATTTATATCAAATTAATCAGGATCTAATCTACATACAAATCTCTGTAAGCCTTTGAATAGGATGTGTTCTCACACAAATGCTGCATGCACTTTTGCTCTTATGTGGGAATACAAAATCATGGTATTCCTTGACAACAGGAATATGCTGCACCACCTAATCATAACTGACACACTGCCTACGGAGCCTTTCCTCCCACTGTGATACCATACCAAACAGGCGAAGGTGGAGAAAGCAGAAACTCTGTGCCAAACAGAAATGTGATGCAAAGCCTCATCACGAGCTACAATGAAAATGCAGCCTTGGATGTTGGCTAGCTAAACAAAAGATTAACCTTATATTAAACTCAGGTAGATTTGTTTTTTCATCACAATCTGAAAAAGGAAACATTTTCCTGTCTAATTTTGGTTGGTTAAATTCATTATTCGAGTAGTATACTAATTCTAGTCCTGCCAATATTTTCTCAGTCATTATGGTTTATATTGTTTCAAAAATCCAAACAGTATTTCTTTCTTTTTATTGCTGCCACATGTTTTAGACACTGTTCTAAAGTACAATTTCAATTGGTACTTAAAAGCATAGACTGTGTGTTTCTATGAAGCTTTAAGGTCATTAATTACTTTGTTGCAATAGAATGAGATACTCTATCTTATATAAAAACAGGTGTGAATTACTAAATATAATCAAAAAATCAGAGATGAAACAAATAACCCTTTTGGAACAAGAAGAGAATAGATGTCTACTCCACATCTTGTAAAATTGTTAGTAAAGAGGTAACAAGAAGAACCTTATCATTGAACATTAAACCCCTTTGAGAGACCTTTTAACCTGTAGTGCCTCTCATCCCAGATTTACGCTGACAATACTGGACTCTCACATTTGTCGCAGTCTTAACACTCATGAACACGTGCTAACAGCTCAGAGCCCTGTCTCTTCATCTTTGCCTCTACAAGCTTCTACTCCGACGGATGGTGGGAAGCACGAGGGGAATGACAAACTAAACTTGAGAAACTTGTGAAAATGGCTCATAATATTGCAGCGTTATGTGTTCACTCTGGTCCATATCATCATCATGCTAGGTGTTGAAATCTGGTTTCACTACTGCATCACTACATGTGAGAGACAACTGGGAAACATCCTCATGATATTATACTAATGCTATAGGAGAAAAACATCATAACCTCACTGTTGAGTATCGAAGACAGAACACAGGTTAGTATATGATGTGATGAATTAGAATAATATCATGAGGTATACATATAAATACAAGTAACTGTAGGAATACTTTAAATATTACTGTGACATGGGAAATACAGGGCTTGAAATGATACATTACTCAAACTAATGCTGTTTTCTGATTCAGTTCTTTCCCACCTGCATACTATTTATGTTTTTAATGTACTGCTGCTGAATAATACAAAACAATCATAACTCATTTCACATTTAGGCTAGTTGTTATTTTGTGCGCACTTGGTAACTGAATTGGTTAAATAAGCTACCTTAGACACAAATTATTAATTTGACAGTGTGTAGACTCCTTATTTTTAAGTTAATGGACAGAGTGTCTGTCCTCAATTTTCTGAAAGGAGCTGTAGGAAATTATTTTTTTTGTCTGACAACTGATGGATCCGAGTGGTGAACCATCTAAAATCAAGTACTGTTAAACAAGACTGTTATTGTGTTTAAAAAAAAAAAAAAAAAAAACAGAAAAAGATCCCATAGGTCATCAAGCAAGGAAGTGACCAATAGTTAAGTTTTATTGTTAAGTGTCCTCCAGCAGCCGTAGTAACTGTGACGGAAGCAAAGCAGGAAGTCAGGTGACGTAGTATAGAGAGTGACAAAGTCTGTGCAAGGAGGAGGTTGGGGGGATGGTACATCTGCTGCCGGTAGGCACCTATGGGTCATATCCGAGAGTAGGGACAAGAGACCTATATGGTCGTTTAGGTTTGTGGACTTGTTGGTTAAACTATGGAGAGTCTAATGATATCAGTAGCTGATAACGACATAACTGATTACACCCCTGTGCAATATCACAAAAATATTAAATGATTCAAAGTTGTACCATCTTACAATAATTGTATCACTGTATTTCTAAGATGAGCTGTAGCTATTGGAACTTATATATTATATATAATAATAATAATGACAATTTAAAAAAAAAAAACAGTTACATAAACTACAAAGGATACAGCTACGGGCGTAGTTGGTTTGTGTCTCTTGAAAATTTGGGCCCCAAAGTACAACCTTGATGCAACAAAAGTGATTACAACTGTGATTTCCAATTAAGACTAATTGTATGAACAAGGTTATAAAATAAGGTGTTAACACCACAGCTTTCTCTGGGTTACCTCCACCTAGGAGGTTATATTTTCACCCATGTCTGTTTGTATTTTTGTCAAGTTACTTGTCAGCAGGATCATGAAAACTACTCAACTGATTTGCACCAAACTTGGTGGAGGGATGGGGAACTATGAATTTTTAATTTTTTTCTCTGACATCGGGTGTTTGTTGTTTGACAATTGCCTTTGCGGAGGTATGCGTTATGCTGAGTGCCATTCTGGTTTCTAATGCAACATGGCTCTACATGGTAATGAAATGCCTGAACAAGTAAGAAACCAGACTGTGTTCAATTTTGCCAAAAAGAAAACACGAAAAGAAGCATGAAAGTTGGCAGCACATTGTTTAGTCAGATGAAACCAAAATAAATTTGTTTGGATCAGACATGGTCCAGCGTGTTTGGCATGGACCTAGCCAGTGACTGCATAGCACCAACTGTGATACATAGAGATGGGAGTGCGGTGATATAGGGCTGTATGAGTGTAAAAGGTGTAGGGGAGATGACATTTAAAGCTGGCACTATGGATGCAACTGTGTGTACACAAATATTGAATGAAAAGAAAACTCACAGTCTCAAGAAGCTTGGCAGGAGAGGAATTTCCCAATGTGACAATGATTCCAAAATCACTTGAGTTTGCAAAGAAAACAAAAGTTAAAACTATGACCTGACAAAGTATGTCCTCTGATTTGAAACCAACACAAGACCTTTGGAGTATTTTAAAGTGGAGCGTCAAGGCAACAAAACCACTCCAGCAAAGAGCAGCTGAAAAGAATAATTTGTGAAGAATGGCATCTGGCAAATGTGAAGAATGACATCTCTCCACAAATCTGTGCAAGACTGGTGTCATCCATGCCCAGGAATATCAAATCTGCCATCAAAAAAAAAGGTGGACATACAAACTATTAGAAAAATAAGAGAGCAGACTCTCACTAATGAGGGCTGTACTGTCTTTTGTTGCAGTTGGTTCTAAGATATAGAGCTTTCATTACAGTTTAATTACTCAAATATTTCAGTTTTTTCAAATTAATTGGCTTCATTCTACTTGGGCTTTGGCTAAAAATAAATAAAACTGTATTACATGTACAGGATTTTGTAATTATATAACATTTTAGCGATAATGATCATGGGTGTACTTAGTTTTGTTGTATACTGTATCTTGTACAGGGACACCAGCAGCTCATTATTTCTGATTAGCCCCACCATTTCAGACTTGTTTCTGTTGGCTTTGCACAAACTGTCACTGCTCTTTCTGCCAGCACATAGCACCATACCAGAGAATTAGTGAGTAAGAGGAAGACTGTAAAACTGCATGTTTTGACATCAGAAGTTCACTGTTTTCTGTTGCTGTGGCTGAAAACCCTTGCACAGGAAGCTGCTCTATGTCAGCAAAGACAAAAGAAGCTGAAGCTGACGCAGTGTGTTGACGTGTGAGGGAGAGGACGGGGTCACACCACTACACAGAGGCAGGCAGATAAAGGGAGAGAGTGAGAACGCACAAGAAGCCCAGGGGATCTGACAACACACAGGCTTGAATATCAAGTTTCTGAGAGAGGCCTCAGAGCTTTGACAGAGATGATAGAGCCAGCCTCACATTGGCTGGAGCACACAGCAGCCATCCAATAGAACCTCAGGCATGCATCAGAGGACCTCAGCTCCAGATAAGGCTGGCAGCATTACCTTCCCTTTGACATGAATCTGTAAGCTCATTCACTAGCTGTTAATCATCACACACTGCACATCTTGTCAAGATAACCAAAACTATGCATGATATAAATCACATATGAAATTTTCAATGTTGTCGTTTTAGTTATATATCAGCCAGCCTGAATGTGGAAATGCCTCTCACCATTTGATTGGTTACAGCTAAACGAAGATGGCGACAGCCAAGTGGCTCTGAGACAACTTATTGTCTACTTTCATTTCCAAGATTTCACTTTGCAAATCATCCTGTTCTTTAGTCATCTGTTTTTCCCAGCACCCTTCAGTCATATAAAGCTGTCGTGGCATCTGGTATTTATTTCTATTTGAATGCATTATCAGAAGGCTCTGCGACTATCACATAACATGAACAAAGGATATACAAATCTGATAGTGATAAAAAGTTGTTAGTTGTAAAATATTGCTAAAATGTTCTCCCTGAGGGCTGAAATATAAACTTGAATGGGTTAAATTGGAACAAAGGGAAACATTTCCACATAGCAGCTTGAGTTTAATGTAGCATTTGTTTCTTTATTTTGTCCCCTTGCACACTGATACAATAATTTCAACTAATAATGATCAACATTTGGCAAAGTGCGTTCTACAGGACAAAATACTTTGGCCCACAAACAGAGTTTTAATGCCCCTGCATTAAAACAGCATGAAGCTATTTTCGTCAAATAGATTGATTCCCGAGCTAATTCACAGCCTGAGCAACAGAGTTGATACGTTAGCAAATGATTGTCTACATATACGTATATCTGGCTAAATCCAAGTCGAAAAGTTCTTTTAGTTATAGTTTGGTCTTCAACCATCAACAAAAACATCTTGAAAGCTCCTGTGCTGAGAGCTCATGGTTCGCTTTGGTTTTGTCAGTCTAGAACAGCCCCTTCAGGAAGCCATGAGTCTTTTAATTCAATGTTAACAGAAAGATTAATTTTCTTCTCATCAAAATTTTGATAATGATAGTTTTTATTTTTAAAATAACATTGTCAACATAAGATTTTTAAGACAAATCCTGAGTAGAAGATGGTTTGTGAGCAAAAACAAATACCACTGGAAGTGTTACTCAGTTACATCCTCTCATGTTTGTGAAGACAATTTACCCTATTAATTGTGGAGGAATCCTGCATGCCAAGTGGCTACTTTCAAGCACCCCAAAGTGTTTAACGTCACTTCACATCTCCTATGAGACTGTTGTTCATTAAAATAACAACTCAAAACTCAAACAGCCTGTTTATCAGAGACTACAGTGGATGGCAGTATGAACAAATTGAGGTGTAATTATAGCGTTGGGTTGCAAGAGACTTTTCATCACCGCAGAAAGCACTCCACGCAAATTATTCAGTGTGGAGATGTGAAGAGAGGGAGAGAGAGAGAGAGAGAGAGAAAGAGAGAGGTTTCACTTGCTGATGCCAGGAAAACAAGCGCAGAGCTTTTCAGCTTCAAAAGTCTGAAGAGTGGGAGCCATTTGTAAACAGGATCCCTTGAGGGGGTCATATTTGGAAAAAGAGAGAAGGAGACTCACAGAACAGAGTGAGAAACATGTAACTATCAGATAAGCTCTTTGCATTAGCACACTAGAGACGTCTTCCTTAGAAAGACTCTGTTAGCTTCCAAAGACTAATCAACATCCTCACGACAAATCAGAATTTAGTTCAATTATCAAGAGGGTTGAAAATTACAAAAGGAAGAATCATTTTCAATCAGGATAAAAAGAGTTTTCATCCTGATTAGAAATAAGACAAAGGCATGGAAAGATTATGAGAAAATGGTACCCCGGGCAAAATCAGGAAAAAGGCCCGTCACCCCTCATAAAGGACCCCCAGACTGAAAGAGACACAAAACAACCACAGATGACATGGTCATTTTGAGTCTCTTTTTAGTCCTTTTGTGCCTCTCTCTAGTCATTTTGCATCTCTGTAGTCATTTGTGTCTCTTTGTTTTGCATCTTTCTGAGGTTGTTTTGCATTTCTCTGTAGTTGTTTTGTGTCTCTTTGAAGTTGCTTTGTGTTTCTCTGTAGTCTTTTGCTTCTCTGTGGCAATTTTGTGTCTTTTAAGCGAATTCAGTGACTTTCAATCAAAAATATTAACAGTTGCTTCATTCGGAGGCTCTGTCCCAGGGCCCCCCAGACAGATTACAGAACAGGCGTTCTGAGCACAGGTAATCTGTCCATGTGCAAAGGTGATGCCTGCTCGAATATAGGAAACACCAGCTAGAACAAGTACACTCAAATTGAAACATGTTTCATATTGAATGACAAAAAAAAGAAATTGATAACTAAGACATTTTGTTTAGAAGGTCAAACAATAAATATGAACTTTTCAGGCTGCCTTATCTGTTACAAAAATGCCACCAAAAGCAGTTCTCTTGTACCCTATGCTGTTTACAACTATATTAGTCTGTATTCTTTTATTGACAGTGGATCAAATTACTGTGTGTAATGTGAAAGTGGTCATTCGTAGTGATTAACCCACAGATTATTATCGCTCAACTTTGCATCAATTATGACTTATATTAGTCAGATTTACATTGTCCAGAAACACAACAAAAATGAAAAAGAAAATCTGCTGGGTGTGTAAATACATTCTAACTTTCCAACACATTCACTACAACATCTCACGGTGATTATATGTCAGTATTGTGTTTACAGATTGTTCTGCTGTCCCTGAGATGCAAAAAAATCCATTATGGCTGATTTACCTTTACAATGAAATAAAAAAAAAAGAATTAGATTTGTGCTTTTCTTTTGAGCAAAAAAAATCTATTTTGTGCTCAGTTAATTTATGTATGTGTTGATATGACAACCTCTTTCACTCATTTTTAATCATTTGCCTTCCCTCAGTGTTTCTGCTGTGTGCTTGCAAACCCCAGGACACTCACTCACAATGTTTCTCTTGCTCTCTTGACATCGCTGCTGTGTGCACTGAAAGGGAAAAAACTTTTCCAGTCTCAAAATGTCCCATCATGCACTCAGGACTATGCACTACTATCATGTAATGCTATCTACTGCACCAGCCCTGTGTTTCATCCCACCTTTATATAGTTCATCATATTCTGTTATTCTAGGCTGTGTCAGAGGTATCGATTAAACTCAACCATCTGTAGTTTGTGTTGGTATTGCATTAGATTGAATTATATTGAAAAATGTTTCCAATATAAAATACTAGTTGTAAGTGCATGTATAGAGTAGTTACAAGTTTGATAACTTAACTTACTTAACCTTACTTAATCATTATTCATGAAAGTGAAGTGGTTTGATAATTAGTACCTTGACCAGCAGTGTTAATTATCTTGTACAATCAAGTAGTCTTGAATACTTTCTGTGCAGGAAAAACCTTGGCTATGTTACATGAACACATTTTTTTTTTTTTACATTTAATGTATCCTCATTAGCAATTTGGCTTTTCTGAAGTATAAAAAATTGGGATAAGTAGAAACAGGTACCGACATATTTCCTGAGACCTCCACATTTAGGCTGCAGCTCTCTCTGAAGGGAAGGGAAATATGAGGGAGAACGTGGTGAGAAAATAGAAACAAACCAGGAGTTGGTTAAGTGTGAGTGCATGCATGCTGGTAGATGTTGTACATGTTGTGTGGGTTTGCCTTTGTGAAGTTTGCATGCCTGCGTTACATGTGGTGAGAGAATCTTGAGAACGAAAGCTTATGAAGTTACAAGCAAAGATATGGATACAAATAGAAACGCAGGGTGGAGGAGTGGGGATAGAGGCAGTCAGAGAGAGAGAGAGCCTTTGTATCTGTGAGGACCGCAGAAGATACGGACCTGAATATTAACTCACAGAGACCCTATAGAGCTTTAATTATTGATTACCGATGAGCATTCACTGCCAAAGATAGCACGTGATATACTGACAATCAGCTGAAAGGACATTAAAAAGCAAATGAAGCAGAGTGTACAGTACCGAGAAATTCAAAAAGCAAAACCATTCCTCAAAAGTTTTACATAGCACCAAATCTTATGAGACCCAGAACACTGAGATCTTACAGCAAAGTCCCGTGTAAACCACAAAGAAAAGCTCCGGGAGAGGGAGAGGATGGTAGACAGTACAGTAACACCGCTCGTGGCCGGTTTTGTTGTGATGAGCATTTTCCTGAGAGATGGATTACAACCTGCTGTCACAGTAGAGTGAAAGGTAAACAGATGAAGTAGATGGATTTCAAAACTCTACTAGTTCTGGAGCAAAATACAGGAAGACAAGAATAGTTTCTGATACCGGTTTATGTGCTGTTGAGTCATCTCAGTGACTGTTTCCATCTCTCAGTTCTGCCTCTCATCAGCCTACTGCTACTAGTGCTGTCACACTGCATCGTGGCAGGCGATTAATAACGCTTAATTTCATTTGTCTAATTGGAAGCTAATTCTCACATGCTGCAGATGGAGGCTAAAAGGCACTGCAGTGGCCCCAAGGTAACTCAGTGGTAACCTCTCCGTTTTATTCCATGCTCAAGTTCAACTTAGCTCCAGTGACTTCATTTCACACTTCATCTCCCTTCCAGTCACATCCTCTCACACACACAAACACATAAGTACAAACAGATTACAAGGATGCACACAGTTTTCATGTTCGCACACACACACGCACATGGACTCAAATGCACAGAAGGGTCCAGTTGCAATTTATGACATTTCCAGAGAATGTTCGAATCAAAAACAATCAAAGTACACAAATTACGCTGCCACACTTGGCGGAGTACAGCTTGATGCCTGCATTATTACATTAAACAGCTGTGAGTGTATTTTCCTTGCTGATTTTTTTCTCTTAGACAATGATTGCTTGATTGCTTTTGCCTTTTTTCCTACTGAAATGAATTATGAAAAGAACTTCAAGTGGCATTTCAACTGCTTTAGTTCACGGCCTACAAGGGAATATGTGGCACAATGTCAAACTTCTATTAATTTGGCATGGCATTCTGTCTGAAATGAGTGAAATGTACAAATTGGGAAAGCCACAATGCTCTGCAGTCCTAATCCATCTGTTAGAGAGCTCACAGTAGCAGGCACTTGGACTCTATCTCTGTGTCCTCGTGATGCTGAGAGGCCTCACAACACAGCGCTCATGTTCAGCCTGACCTTAGCATGGCCAAATCAGAGTAGATGGCACTTTACAGCATGGAGCCACTCAGAACCCTGTCGGCCCAGCACATTGAAAAAAATCTGGGTGGCCATAAGCAAGGAACATAGTCGAAATATGTGATAATATGTCGAGCCTATCCCAGCTGACACTGGGCACACACACACATCCTGGGAAGAGTTGCCAGTCAATCACAGGAATGACACAGACAATCACCTACTGGCAGTTTAGAATAGGTTATTAACCTAACCTGAACAAACTATTCAAAGGTCAAAAATAGAAAATAACACAGTAAGTACATTAGGGGCAAAAGTGCCAGTTGTTTTCCTCATTTTTAAATAAAATTGTTTGCGATAAAACCCATGGCATTGAAAAAAACAATAAGATAGACAATTGGTGGTAATGCACTATGTGGTAACATAGCAATGCAACCGAAAAAGGCAGGGAAGAAGCACAAAGCTAGCTAATAGACATGGATGTAAACAGTCTACAATTTTAAATATTTTCAAAAAATCAGTTTTTGGGAATGTTTTATGAAGGAAATGTTTTCAACATGTTGGTTTAACCCCAAGGACACATACACACAATCTGTAACACTTGACAATAGGATCCTTGTCATCCCAGTTGATCTTCTTCTGTAACTCTTAGGGGGAAAAAAAAAAAAATCAAGCTTATTTCCCCAAAATATAAACTATTCCTTTAAGAGGAATTAAAAGGCAGAAATGATATGTTTGAGAGATTAAGTCAACGTTCAGTCTTATGTTCCAAATACTATGACCCTGTAAATGATCTGACAATGAAAAATTGGCTCTTAGCAGTGATGGCTAATTACTGAAAGCTCACTTGAGATTAGCCAGGTGAAATGATGATGTGTTTAAGGTACATAGTTTAGGGCTCATACTGTTGTCCTCTCAGTCGTCAGGTGATTTAAGGATGGTGGGGTGAGCTTAAAGTGAGTCATATGGTGCCTGCGGTATGTGTCCTTCAGGCAGTTTGAATTCATTTTTGGTGTGTGTTTGTGTGTGTGTGTGTGTGTGTGTGTGTGTGTGTGTGTGTGTGCGTGTGTGTGTGCGCACCACCATCTGTGGCCTGGTCACCCGCCCAGAGTGTTTTTTCTGCCAATCGTTCCCTTAAAGAAAGATTGTTAAGGGACAGGTTGAGAATCATTGCTGATCCCCTCTCAACACACACCAGACAAAGATATCTAAATGTCTACAATGAGTCTGAAAATGGCTTCTGTGACACAAACATTCAGGGTTGAAGATGTTAAAGAAGCTTGTGTATCCATCCTATTGTTCTATTTATCCTGTTCTTCCCCCTTTGCCCCCTCTCTCTGTTATATGCCGCCAAATCCCAAAGCGAGACACAAGTGTCAGAGTTTCTCCCAACTGTTCTTATCAGATCAAAGAGATGAATATGAGTATTTAAAATGGCTCGGTCTCTTCAATCCCATTTCAGCGATACATTTTTTCCTGACAGCTTTGAGGCTGAGGAAGTGTTTTGCTGAGGAACAGGGCCCGAAATCACTCTAATGCTGTGTCGGCTCATAAATAGTGAAGCGCTATAAACTTATCTTTTTACTGTTAAGGGTCGAACATTTACAGTATTTCATTATGGATGTTAGGGAGAGCTCAGATATCATAGTGTTATGATGTGGCTGAGGTTTGCTGCTGAAAATGAGAGAGGTCCCTGCCTTGTGTTGAGTTTGCTACAGTATGGTAATGGCCATCTGTTGGTGGTGCAGCAGTGCAGTAAACTACCTCTGATAGTCAGACAAGAGGAGGCACACACAAACCTAAATCTACACACACACACACACACGCACGCACGCACACATACAAATCCAAACCTTCAAAAATGCACCGTGTACAACAATGACATCTCTCGAGTCAGAGCAACAAATGTGTGCGACTGTGCGTGTGTTTCCATGGCTCGTCTACAATGCTCTGGGGTGAGTCAGACAGGGGACAGAGAGGGATTGGGCTTCAGCATGAGGATGGTCATGAATTTACACTGTTGAGAGCATAAAATGTTTAGAGGACACACACTCTCTGTCTGGCCAGCAGAAAACATCCTGTTGCCTGAAAATTACATTTATATACTTCTAATTTGCAGAAGTACATTTGAAGGAAACTAATTCCACCACTTTGATCCAGACTGAAATATCTCTACAGCTACTGAATGAATTGCCATGAAATTTGGTACAAACATTCATGTTCCAGCCCCTCAGGATGAACTGTAATAACTTTGATCCACTGACTTTTCATGTAACGTTTTATTTTTGGCAAATATTAGTATACTAATGTGCTAAACTGAGATGGTGAACATGGTTAACATTACACCTGCTTAACAACTGTTATTATGAGCATATCAGCAGACTGAAGAAACTTTTTCTTCCCCTTTTAATTGTAAATTTCAGGTTATTTATTTATTGCAACTTATTAAAAATGATCCAAACTCACATGGACTGACATGTAACTCAGTGTCAATGACCTATCATCCTGCAACTTAGTTTTTGTGACTACTAACACGTCTTGCCTCACTTCAGTGTGTTTGAACACTTTATTTGTCTTCTAGCCTCATTTCAAAGAGCTCAAGGTTGCAACAGGCTTCTGAAATCCAAGCTCATATATTAGGGCTGTGTCCAAGCTTAAAATTCTTACATTAGACTGTTTATATTGTAGTATATTATATTTGAAACATCCCTACTAAATCTTAATATTAAAATTACAAAACCGTGATGACGATGTATACTCATAATTTTCTCCTGATTATGCACCTAAATGATACAATCATTCTTCTTGAGAATAAGAATTAAAATTTGAAATACCTTCCAAATCTGTAACTATGGGTAATAGAAAGAGAAATGATCCCCTGTCCTAATGGGTGGAAGAGTTAATTACACTTTTAATTACAATTCTCTTTTCTCTTTTTTCCCCCCAATTTTACACAAAATAAAACAGAACACTCTCTGAATTAATTCATTTTAAGTAACATCATTCCTCAAATACTGAAAATTACCAGTTTCCTGTTCCTTATGGTGTAGAAAAAGCAGCTGCAATGCTTTGTCCTGCAGAAATAAAATCCTCCCAGCAGTTTGCCTGGTTTATCATTAAAAAGCCCCATACTAGTGACAAATATCTTTAGCTACAATTTGTTTTTTTCACAGAGGTAGGTAATGATTATTGGCAGTGTTAATGAATATAAAAATGAATTAGGAAGATGGATATGCAACGTGAGATATTCCTGTGTTTGCACAAATAGAAGAATGATACAAAGAATTAGGGGTGTCAGCTGCACATTCATGTTAATTCTGTTGTTACTGTGTGTTATTGTATAACACAAAATCAGTTTATCGTTTTCAGATGAAGCGTGAATCGTCATTAAACATAATGGATTTCTCAAAATACAGTTTTCTTAAAGAGCCACAGAGATATTTCTACATGATAAGAACATGTTTACTGCGCTGTTTGAACTTTGCATCACCGATGTGTAGCAAACAATGTATTACAAACTGTTTCATAAGACAATGTCTTGTGGTTTCCGTGTAGGCTCTGTACAGTATGTCACTGGGTGCACCCTGTATATCCAATCATGAGAGAGAGAGAGAGAGAGAGAGAGAGAAAGATGATAAACCCCTGCCACGTTTTGTTATTTAATCCAAAACACTCAAGGTAAATTGGAAGCATCTAACATTTTTATCTGTAGCCCTCAGATGGGAGGGACATGCACCGATTCACTACTTCAGCTTATCTACTGCGAACTCTGTATAGACAAATCCCTATTATTATACCTTTGACAAAGCTTGGAAGCTTTGCACTTGCCAGAATGTTGTGAGTGTTTTGTCTCACAGAGCAATGTGACATTCATATCATGGTGTTTGGAAAAATAACTACAATGCATGAAGATACAAAATCACACACATATACTTCACAACATGCCCATGTAGCCAAGCAATAAACACACACATATGTGTGACAGATGAAATAATGTCATAAGTGCTTAAATAGACCAAGAAGACCACATCATATTACCAAGTAACTTTTTTTCTGGTATGACACAGGATAACTTTTGTGTTGTTATGTTTTAGGCTTACAATGATTTTTTGGCAGTTGCAGTGGTAAACGGTGTTCTTGTTTTTTAAACAAGTCTTCAAAATTAAACAACAAATTATGTAATTTGTCCATATCCAACAACTTGAGTAAGCACTCAATGATCTGACGCCCCCGTCATCAGATCGACATCATTTGTGCTTTCCCAAAGTGTTTTTTCTTTGGTCAGGTTTGGGCTCACAAAACAGCTCGGTTAAGTTTAGGGAAACATCTTGGTTTGGGCTAAAATTGGTTAGGGATCCTATGTTCTCATGGTTACACCTGGTTATGGTTTGGGGAGGTCCGTGCTTTAAACAAAAGCAATGTTGACTGTTGGTTGGAATGGGAAAAGACCAGTGGACTCCTGTGTTTAAGTGCAACATCATCCCACCAGGTCCCATCATAATTTCTATGGCATTAGAGGGTTTTGTCACCTGAATGTAAACATACAAACATATATTTTGTTTTGGGGCAGTGGCAGTAACAATAGATGCTGTTATTCTGTTTGAGAGTACATTCTTCTTTTAGCATGTTTGATGCTTGTAATATCACCCTAACACCTGAAGTAGTAAGATAGTTCCCCGAGGGCTCCAGCAGAGGAGTGTAGTGCTTTAGAGCTGTATTTTGCAGGATCTCACTCCCTTTCATACAGATATAATGAGTCTGTACTGTGATTCTTAATAACAATGAATACTTAATTACCTCATATCAACGGTTTATGTTTACTTGTGTGTTGGGTGACCATGTGCACTTTTGGACACCAATTGTGTTTTAGTTTGGTTTTGTCTTGACAATGTGAGTGAGCTAACTAGTTTTTTCTACTGGTAACCACACTGACAGAAGGTTATGAATACAGCATATCAGTTATATCCTCACCTTTATCACCTTTTAAGTTAATAGCAAACAATTCTGCAGCAACACTATCATTCATTTGGATTTTCTGGACACATTTCATTTTGGTTTCCACCAACTCCTCTGGGAAATATCTGGCTCTTTAGCTGCTAAATGCTCCTCTATGTTCAGCAAGTAGCTAACTTAAAGAGTAAGAATTCTCTGAATCAAATTGTTAAATGGTCCAGTAAGCTGATTGTTGAGTCACAGCTTAACCTATCGTCCCTGTACACCAGACAGCTACAGCAGATAGCTGGCTCCATTTCACATGACGACTTGCACCATTTCAACAGTAAATTTCAGCTTCCTCTTTCTGGACGAAGGTTCAAAGTCACAAAGTACAGAACAAAACGGTATAAAAACAGCTTTGTTCCAGCAGGCACCACTCATATGAATAAGCTGTCATAAAACTGAATAAAATGTTTAATTCATTAATTCATTCATTTATTTATTTTTATTTACCATGTGCACGTGGTGTTGTCTGTGCTGTCTGTTAAATGTGTATGTGTAAGTCACCTGCAGTTGTATTTGTATTGATTGTATGATGATATTTTGACATACCAGACATAACAGAGATGATCTCAAAGTGCATTGTGATTTCTGATACCCCTCTTTTCACAGCTTTTGCACACTCACATACAAACACAGGTCAAGGAGAGAAACTTATATTTCAGGGTCGATGTTACTCAGCATATTTCTAAACATTTTTCAACACTTTATGCAGTTCTCTGAGGATGACTGACACTTTTCATATTAAATGTCACCAGATGAATGCTTCCACGGGCGAAAAAACTCTTGTTGAACTTAAGTTGTTACGCTCTGTTCCCTATACAATACAGTTTACCTCATTCAAAAAGTGTCTACAACAACAACACGCTCCTTATGGCTCAACTGTTTTTTAACTCATTCACACTCAACAACAGAGACAGAAAATGTGTGGAAAAAGTACAAAGGCAAAACCTCCACCAGGGCAGCAGAAGAAATGGAGGCAAGTGTGGGTCTGATTTCCCATGGTGGACTACTTTCATGTGCTGCGGAGCTTGTGGTGGTGTTGACTGATGAAGTCTGGCTCTGGCTCACCTGTGATGGCCTTCTCTCCAAGGTTCTGAGCCATTCTCACCCCAGCTCTGCCGACTCACACACACTACAGCCTTCATTATAATTGCTGTACTTCCCAGTTTCCAGTGTCCCTGTAACTACACTCCAGTTCCCAACATCTCCCAATACCCCATTTCCCACCTGCTATTCCCATTATCATTATGAGCTCCTCTTCTCCACTGAGCCTCGTCTTCTTGAGCACCAGCTCCCACTTTAACCCCGGCAATTTATCACATCCTCCCCTACTGCCCCCTTTAACATCTAGCAGGAATGTACATCTATGTCTTTGGTGATTAGCCCTTTGGTGCAGTAAGAACATAAACACCAACATCATCTATGTGTATTAAGAATAATTTTTTACTATTATGAAGTTGTAAGCAGATTTAATGATAATTACCTGCAGATAATTACAAAATGAATTTGAATTAACAAAAATAGACTTGAATTTGTTAGGTTTATTTGATGAACAGTGATTAAACCTGTATTTAAAATATATCTTCCATTCTGCATAGAAAATAGCACCACATATAATTACACACATTATAAAAGGTGCAATTAATTATTTTTTAGCATATAAATTGCAGGTATTTTCAAATGTATTATCAAAGATTTTTACTTAAAATGAAGGCCTATTTAATAACCATTTAGCTGAATTACATAACATTAATAACTTCGGTTCTTGTCTAATGGTAGTCAGTTTATTAGAAGATCTGAGCGACAAGACTGTGCTTTGATTTGGGAGCCAGGGTGACCATTATGTTGATATTTGCATCACAAACTGCATTTAAGATTATTTGCTATTTAGCGACTTAGTTTGGCTTCAGACCTCTTCATCTCTGTGTACACTATGTGTTTGCAGTGATTCAAATAAGTCTGGTGGTGTTCTGTTAACAGCTATCTCCCTTGTCAGAGAAAGAAAAAGTAATCTAAGCTTTGTAGGCAGTAAGGCTGCACAATTATCATGGCAAACAGAATTCATATTGTAGCAATATCTATTGAAAAATTTGAAAAAGAAAAAAAAAAAGTACTTCTATCAGTCAAATTCACCTTTGACTTTGTTTATTGTGTGTTTTGTCTCTTGTTTTGGCCAATGATGATGATGATTAGACTCAAATACAAGTGCAGGGAGATGGAGAGTCTGTAACCTTAGCTGTAGAAAAGCTTGTAAAAAGAACAATTACACTTACTGGATAGTGAAAAGGCACCCAGAGGAACGAATAAATAAAAGTATAAATAGCAGAGCTCTTATTTTAGCCTTACTTTGTGCCTCACACATAGCCACTGGTAGCATTAGCTGGCCAAACACAGGTACCGACACAAAGAAAGCTCCATCAGACTAACAACATCTCTCCAGCAGAGAGACAGAGTCCAACTGTAACTGTAACCACGCTGCACTGAATGCTGGTCAGTGAGTGTCCCCCCGACCCTCCACATCATGCACAACCTAGCCACGAGGTGCGCCCCTTACAATCACTGTTCACTGACTCCTTATTTGCATTTTTTTTTTAAAATATGCTGGGAGAGAAGCTTCCCGCAGAATTTGAGGGTGTAGTTACCCTTTAAAGATTCAGCTGCCGCAGCTTCTGTGATGGCGAATACATCCATCACTGCTGATTCATGAATTTTAATTCTAGACCTGGATAATCAATTCAAGAGTTTGAATTTATATCACTTATGTAATTTCTCCTTCAGTCAGTTTAATTCTCCTAAACTTATATTCCTTCAGTGCAGCTTCTCACAGTCTCCTACCTAAAAAATAATCAACTGAGAGGATGCTTGACTGATTATGTGGGAACAAACGGTCAAAAGGAGACTGAGAATAAACTGAAGGTGTCCTCTCACCCAGCACCAGTCCTCTCACAGTAAATATTCCTGACTTCTCTCAGCTCTGACAAGTGCAATTATGCATACATAATCACTGGTGTTACACAACTAAATGGGTTACTGGTACATGAATAATTTGTATTTGATACTCAGCCTTCATGCTCTGAGTTTTCTTTTTTGCCATTATTTCAGTCTCACTCTCTTGTTTTTTAAATAGTCATCTTATTATTGCAAGAGGTTTAGTCTTGTTGTTAGTATATACTTTGGTCATAAACTTGTAGACTGATTGTGGACAGCAAAAAAAAAACATACATAGCCATAGCCATCATAGCCATAACTCTATCAGGAAGCTTAACAGCTGTTTAGGACAAGATGATGAAGAATCACAAACTGTATGCATGTGTGTGTGTGCAGGGGGTTTAAGGATGATGTTCAGAATGACAGTAAGGTTTGGCATCACGGACTATTTTCTTGTAAATTACAGTCCTTCTGATATGATTCATGCACATACATTTTATTCAGCAATAGCCATTCAGTGAATTCACATTCTGTACTTCCCTCTCCATGTAGTAGTTTTCAGTAGTTTTGTTTACAGCAGAGTCCGCCAGTACCAGACTGGACTCAATTTGCTCCCTTCACACAAGGGATTCACTAGAAACATGCATGTTAATAATTTAGCATTACTGTTTTTTAATTTTGTCTCATTGACATCAGTCTTGGTATTTACTGTTCACTCTTATACAGCTGTATCAGAGCTGTATTACGTTACTGCTATATGTGAACAGAAAATTTTCCTCTCCTGCTGCTTCATATTAAAAATATTAAACTGACAGAACATGGGTGGCTTTTATTGTGAAGCAGTCACAAGAAACTCACTGTATTTATCAATGACGTTAACACTGGCTGGAATCATTTTTGAAAAATCTCTACAAAACAAGTGAACAGTCATTTTCAGCATTTTCTTTTACATACTGCAGAGTAATGGAACAGGAAGGAGGTGTTAGATAAAGGGCTGCAGGCTGCACACCTCCAACACTGTGGCAAGAGAGAGAGAGAGCAGATCGTGGGTGCAAACTTTATTGACTGACTTTTTAATTGAAACAATGTGGGTTTCTTTGGCTGCTCTGTAAATAGATACACCAGTTGCTCCTCTGTTGTATTTCTGACAAACTAGCTACTTAAGAGGTGAGCTGAACTGCATTTGCTCTTACTACCACTAACCATGGTTGTGGCAAAAATTAGCTAGGACTGAAATCTTAAGCAACATGCTTTTTGATTCTACTTATTAGCTCCTGAAAGCAAACTTCACCATATTTACCATACTTTATTCTACCTTGCCTATGACTTATGTGTAAAACACACATAGTGTTATGCATTTAAACACCAAATGTCTATGCGTATTTGTGTGAGTGTTTGTCTATTTGGACCCTAATGAGGTGTCCAACTGTGGCAGCCATCTTTCAAGGTGCTTCCTTTGACATGGAGATGTGAGGGAGACAATTTTAGCAACTTAAAAGACACATGTCAGCAAGAAACTGCACAAACAGACACTCACAGACAGATAGCATCATCCAGATTTTGATTGTGCAGTGTGAGAAGGCAGGAGCTGCCCCTCTCCCTATGCAGTATGTAATTAGCAGTGCCATCTGTATGCTGTGGGCTGTCAAAGACTCAGGGGTGAGGACAGCACAGGAGGAGCACGGCTGTCCATCCTCATTTACACTCAAATCATTACTTTGGCCTATTCATCCTCTTTTTTCGTTACTCCTCTGCTCTTTTCCCTGGAAAATGCTCTTCCAGATTAAGCCATCAACTCCAAACTGCTCTATTTCCTCTGCTGTGCCATGCCACCTCTCCGTCCTCTTTTTGTGGTATTCAACCTCTCAAATGTCAATTCACGGCTGCCGTTTTTTCACCGTACCACATTGGTCTCCTCGCATCCTCTCAATGCCATCAAGCACATTTTCATGCATGTGCTGATTTCACATCTTTCTCTGTCTGTGTCCTGCTGGTTGTCATTCTGTCTCTCTTCCCTCTCTCTCTATCTGTCTTTAGGTGTCTCTGTTATTTGCTCTTCCCCTCTCTCTCTCCCCCTCCATCTCTCTGGGCTCCAGGCAGAAGTGTTGGACTCTCAGAGGAGAAGTACAGGTTTAAATGACGGGCTTGTTAACGGGGTCACTGATAATTCTGCTAATTAGCTGCCGTATCACCTTGAGCTGCGGTCCCAGCAGCTAGATAAGAGAGACAGCGAGTGAGTAAGGATAAGAAAAAGAAGACAGAAAAGAAACAAACGCTCAGTGTCTGGCAGCACCTAAAATCAAGCAACCGTCACCCACTTTTAAAATAGCTTTTAAAAAATCACAAGCTAAAGATACAATAATTCTAAAGAAACACTGCACTGAGTGTTATTATATTATGAACTATCATTTCAGGTTAAGTTAATTGTGTGTAACGAGAAAACAGTGTTTTAAAGTTGTCACTGAGAAAATAATGAATTCAATTTAATTACCCGTTTAAAAAGTCAAAAAGTTGAATTAGTGTTTCCTTCAAACAAAGAACAAAACAAAGAAACTGGAGTCATATTTCAGTTTGTGTAATAGATTTAATGCTACACTGAATACTAAAACCCAGTCCCACACTATGGCTGTTAACAATATTGATATAGTTATTCGTGTGAGTGCTGACAATTAGCATGGGTCGCTAAAAAATTGACAAAGCCTTGTCGTCATGCCAGAGGGAAAAATCATCACGTAATTAACCTGTTAAGTCAATACACAGCAGACTGTATGCAAAATGAGAGGCCATGTCCCTTATTAGCAGCAGAGTTCAAAGCGGATCCCTCTGTTGTACCATTGGCTGCGCAGGGAGGCACCAGACCTCCTATTGGTCCTGGCAACTTGTTAATGAGCTTCAGATGTCCACTTCACTCAGTGGGATTATCGTGGTGTTTAATATTGATATCAGCCATACTAATTACAGCCTATTAATTATGGAATAAATAATTGAAAGCAAAAACTATACTCCAGTTAGTGTAATTAAAGAAGACTAATTAATGCATTAATTGATTTTATGTTAATTTAATTTTCCGTGAAATTAGAAGAATCTTGGGAGAATGACGCATAGTGAAATACAGGCCCTTGGACAAGGTCGATATGATTTGGCACGATTAGAAATACTTTTTGAAATGGCACCCCTGTCTAACCTTGCACAAACAAAGGAAAAGTTACAGAGTACAGTTTGATTAAAGAGTGATGAGGACGTTCATGTCAACCAATGCTGTTCTAAACACACACTCATGTGGATACCCAATGCGCATTTTTTTTTTTTTTTTTTTGTACTTTTTCCTAATTGGGGAGCATGCAAAAACCGGATTGCGTCCTTTCATCAATTTGACTCCAAAGATCATCTTCTCCAACCAGAGGGATTTTATCTCAAAAAGCCAAAACCACAGAAATAGTAGAAAATGGTGGAAATGCAGAGACGAGTGGTATGGAGGCACATATCTGAGGGCTAGATGAGCTTTGTTCTAAAAAAGAGAGAGAGAAGATGAAAAACCTTCTTCGTCTGGGATCTGGGTCAGAGCTCTGTTTTGCAGCAGTGTTTTTTCCGTGGCTCTGCGCTACGCACTGTAATGACTGTATCTGTCTCTGTATAGGCTAGGAGACGAATCTCCCTGGCAGAGCATCACTGAGCAGATCAAGCACCGACATACTCACAGTCTACTGTAATACACAAACAGCAATCAGAATTAAAATACGCCTTCACACACAGACACACTCACACACATGCACACATGCTCAGCCCTGGTCATTATATGCTGAGATACAGAGCCAATGAGGCGAGAAGCCATATCGGGTTATGAGACGGTGACTAGGCCAGCTGAGGCAGACTGTTCCTGCCGTGAAAATCTGACCCCCACCCCTCTGCTCGCATGATCTGCTTCCTCTAAAATACCACAAGAGGGATTCTCAGAGTTAGCTGCAACACAGATTTCTACTCTCCGCCAAGTTTCACCCCCCCCCCCCCCCAACCATAAGTCAGCCTCTATTAGATTAGCAGCACGGTGAGCTAGCCAAAACCCCTTCTCCAAACTGCATTATGAGAAAGCATGTTTCCATACGACTTTGCCTTTGCAGGTCACTGCACTCATTTTTGCGGCCAC
Organism: Seriola aureovittata; assembly: GCF_021018895.1. Classification (NCBI taxonomy): domain Eukaryota; kingdom Metazoa; phylum Chordata; class Actinopteri; order Carangiformes; family Carangidae; genus Seriola; species Seriola aureovittata. Next base: position 9,588,480 of record NC_079374.1, on the reverse strand, counting down.
AGGACTATAACGCATACACACTTAATTCACTAACATATGCTGGCACATAAACACATGGCAAACACTTGAGACACGTACACAAAAGCAGCCGCTGCGGTATAATAGAAACAACAGAGGCATTTGATTGACATTAGCACGGCGACTGTAGATCTAATTTTCTCAGCTTGGTGGAGAGGAACAGCAACGGAGAACGCAGCAAATCAACCTGTCAGTCAAAGTGGCTACCTGCCCCTGCTCGGGTGCCGTTACTGACTGTTCCCCCGCAGCAGAGCTACAGCGGGAGAAACAGCAGCACAACAGGTGCATCAGTTGTGCTGTTGAAGCAGAAAGGATTAATCCAGAAGTCGTTATGACTAATATATTGTTTTAATTGAGCCAATCATTTGCAGAAATTGTAATGACTTCAGGAAAAAAGCAATATTCAGTGAGTAGGAACAAACAAGGAGGTATTCATTGTTTCCATGTCAATGCCAGTGCATTCATTGTGACTTGGTTCCACTCTTTTAAAAAGGCCTACAAATGTTTGTAGACATAAAAATATTGTTTTGAATAATTGGTGTATGACATGTTTTTAAATTTAAATATATATATATATATATATATATATATATAAGGTTAAGCTTTATTAAAAGCACATGCACTCACTTTCCCTTATTGAAATATCCAATCCATCTACAAAGGACTGCGGACGTCTCCTACTTCACTGTTTAGTCCATTGTCAGTGTTTGTGCACTGGAGGCATCAAGTTTTAACTTAACCACGACTGACTGCCAAAGTAGTTGTGATGTCATAAAATCACACTGGCACATAGCATCTTAAACTCAGATTTTAGGTTAGCAGAGTAACTTTTTTAACAGATGAATGCGAAAACAGCCCTCTAGTGTCAAACTCTGCACATACATAATTTTGCCAAGTTGAGCTCGATCATGCAAATGAACAAAAAGCAGAATACATTTTTGCGTGCAGGGGGGACTGTAAGCTCTCCTGATAAGAAAAAGCACTTTTTTTATTTACTCACATGTTGTCAACCTGGTTGTTGCTGTAAATAGCAACAGTGTGTTTTTCTTTTTCTTTTTTCCATGACATGAGGTTATCATCAGGCTTTAAGTTTGAATGGATTGTAGGTTAAGATTGTCAGCTGATTGTTAATCCAACAGCACCTTGGGGAGGTTAAATGATGTGTATCAGATCGATTTAGCTGCTTATAGAAGGGGACTGAGCAAAGAAGAGGTGGTGCTGTGAGGCCTGAGGCAGACAGAATAAGATCTCAGTTCTAGGTATCTGCAACATCTCTGCTCCTCTGGCGGGAAAGAGGTAGGTGTCATATATGCTGTTATCAGTAGAGTAGGACTGCTTTCCATACCTCTGATATCTCTGTTTTATCATCAGTATAAACAAAAGGCCCTTTGAACAATAAAAAAAATGGCCTGGGGACGAGAGTAGCCATCCAACCGGTTTCTTTTCCCCTCACTCTCTTTTCATTTCTTTCCTCTTGGTTGTCACAGTGAGGAGACCAGACAGGAAATGTAGCCACTCAAAATTGACAGCCCACACAGATTCTAATCTTTTCTCATTTATCCATTCCTCTTTAAAGAGCCTTTGTCGTGGGTGACCACAGGTGAAGGACGTCAGCTTCTTAGCTCTATCTTGTCTTCTTCTTTTTTCTTTTTCACTTTCATCAACCAATGAAAGGAGTGGATGGGCAGTGGTTTGGGTCGCAGAAGAAGACCACAGAGTACATTTAGAAATCTAATTTAAAATCTAATTTTGTATGCAGAATCAAGGCCCCCGTAGCAGGTAGCACGTGGGCACAGGTGAACTGGACTGATTGAAGGTGAATGAACATCTGAATATCTGTAAAATATCTTTTACAGTAGATTGTGCCTGAAAGTAGCACTTTCCTTTGCGTGAACAGCCATCCCCTTGACTTCTGCTTTCATTAACCTCTCAGTGCGCTTCATCAGAGAGAGGGGAATGTGCTACAATAATATCCTGGTGACGACACGTGGGTCAGGACCCCTCTGATCCTGAGAGGGGAGAATATCTCATTAAGAGAGAAAGCCTCTGGGACACTAAAGCAATTTGGTTTGCCCTCTGTTCTTAGGAACCAATTAAAACATTAGCCTAAACTATCGCAGCACTCACAGATGTCGATGCGCAGCCATGACAGTTGTGTGCGTAACACTGAAAAGTCAAAGCCGTAGCAGCGACTCCCAAGGCTAAAACAGTAATCAGAGAAGGTGACAAATACACTGCATCATGTAAATTAAAATATTAAAGGAGAACGTGAGAGATGCGCTATAGTTATAATGCATATGTGACTTTTTAATGGCTTGTGTGTCCGTACATCTTTGTGCCAAGGTCCCACAAGTTGAATATGTGTTCCTTTTACAGACAAATATGAGCAGAATAAAATAAATCCAGTGACTAAACCTCAATTCAAACTGCTTCCTGACTACTTTCTTTCTACTACTGGAGTTTTTACTCCATTTTCCATCCCACAATTTGATTCCAGGCTATTAAACTGTGCTTCCAGGCCAACTGAGAAAGTCTCAACAGCTTCAATCTGTGCTAATGAAACACAGCCTGTCCTTAACCAAATCTCAGTCTATGAAATTCCTGGATAACATTGGTCTGTGTGGAGACTGGTCGTCAATCTTTCCTCCGATTGCTAACACAGTTTAACAATTACATGCAAATAATCCACAGATTACAGTCAATAGGCAGAAAGAAGAAAGTTCAAACCAGATTCATCCACAGATGAATCCATCCATCCATCAGCTTGTGAATCAGACTTTTTTCTTCTTTAATTCCAGCTTGGATTTCTTTTCTAGATTCTAAATACTTACTTTTTCTTTCTTATTAATATTTACGATACTAAACAATCAATGTACATCAATGTACAAACTCTGTCCAAAAGGTCTTTGCCATCATCTTTTCACTCACTGCAAAGACAGATCAGATGCTCATCTTTCAGAAATCTCTCAAAAAAATCTGATTAGTCATGAATACAAGGGTGAGTATGCTTCGCTGCCGTGTCTTTCACAAGCTATAATCAGAGGTGAATCTGTCTTTCCCTGATAAAGTGTGAGTGAATGCAGAGTCCTTGAGTCAGCTCGAGTACGAAACCATGAGGACGTTCTTTTCTTATGTCAAAACAATATTTACAACCATTCAGGACATCCTGACAGAGTGCGGCAAAGAGAAAACATTTAAGCATCACCTCTGACCGCGCGTTCCCTCCTAGTTGATATGATTGACAGGGGATGAGTGCAGATATGCTGAGTCCACTGGGCATCTCCCTGTGCTATGTCACTGTGGGGTCATGTGATGACAGTCCAGTGTAGTGGGCCATCTACCCCCCGCCCTCCAACCCCTGAGCTGAATAAACAGAGGAGATTCACAATGAATCCTGCAACTCACCGGAGTGAATGACAGACAGAGGCCGGAGTTACTGGGTTATCCCTGCACCCATGGCTGCCTACGAGAGCTACAAAATAAGAGCACTCCACTGGTGCTGAACATTAAACACTTCATCAAACACATAAACCCAGCCAAGAGGCTTCAGAGCTGAGCTACTTTTGAGAGTTTTTATCAGCACAGTAACTATATTCACATTATTCACAAATAGATGATGTCCCATTATCCATGCAGTTAAACAGGCTGATCATCACTCTGGAGGTCAGTGGTCCAATCACCCTCGACCTCATGGGAGAGTGTTCGTTGGATGCAAGCCAGCGCTTAGAGACAGGCTGGCATTTCACCCATAGCGCCTAACATCCCTGCCAAAAGCATGCCTTTGTGCAAGGCCCTTAACAGCTACAGATCAGTGCTCCAGACAGGGTGGTTTTTGGCTGACCCACTATACTGTGACCCTGCAGTGGAGGATACTGATATGTGCGTGTGTGTGTGTGTGTGTGTGTGTGTGTGTGTGTGTGTGTGTGTGTCTTAAAGTGGCTGGTGATGATGAAAAAGCTAATTCTCACTGTAAAAGTATCAGAGTTTTCCACCAAAATTAATTGCATATACAAAAATCCGTTGTAAGAAAGCAAACAGTAAGAAAAGCAACATTTTATTACCCAAAAATTACAGAGCAGTGGACGATTGGTCTTTATAATTTTGATTTCTGCAGTTGTATGAAGCTGTACTTTGGCACAACAGAGCTTTGAGGTAAATGCTAACATCAACATACTACCAAGCTAAAAAGTTACTATGCTGTACAATGTTTACCATGTTCACGATCTCAATTTAGCATGATAGCAAGTGCTAACATTTGCAAATTAGCACTAAACTCAAAGTATAGCTGAGGCTGATGGGAATAAGATTAGTTTTGCAGGTATTTGTAAATATTCATAAAACAAAGTATTCACCACATTGAAATTTAGAGCAGATGGTGGCGGTATATTAAAGGTTATGGGATCGTCAATGTTACTACAATTCATCCTGAGGGGGACATGACTGTTGTGACACAGCCCAAGCTCAGTGAGCTGGCTACAAAGAGGGACACCATACTGAACTTAAAAATAATTCAAGTAATATTCCATTTGAAATTATGATTAAAAAAAAGCTACACAATCGATGAATCTGTAGTTTGTTAGCCAGTAGTGGTTGCAATATGGACTGTGAAGTATCCAACAAAAGGGTGGATGATTATGGTGTGAGAAAGAGACAGAATGAGGAGCCATGCTTAAATTATCTAGGCCTAGCCTGCCCAGGTGAAAGACATCAGGTTAGTTGGCTATTCATCTCTACCTGCAGGCAACCTGCGAAGGAGAAAAACATGAGACAGCAGGAGGAGCACTGACAGGGACAGCGGCTGTCACAGCACCAAATTCTGTGGCAATTTATCCAGTGATTCATGAGACATTTCACTTAAAAACACAAATGTCAACCAGAGAAAAGTCTGAGGCTCATCGAAGTCATTAGGCTTCATCTTCTGGAAACCACAAATGTCCAAATGTACAAAATTTCATGGCAATCCATCAATAGTATTTGGGATATTTAAGTCTTGACCCTAGTGTCGGACTGACCGATCAACCAACAGTGCCAATCAATGCCATCCCCACAGCCATCCTGCTAGCATGTCTAAAAATAAATATATATTTTATATACATTTACATGTATCATTTTAAATTGCTTTTCAGTAACTCTGTTGTCCCATTAAATTACTTTCATTTCCTGCAGTGAGAACTGCTCTCCATATGAAAGACAATATTAAAACTGTAATAGGTTTTAATCAGGAAATCTGTTGTGTAACTGATATAGGCACACGTGACAGTACACACATACATACAGAAAAATACCCTCGTAAACATACACATTCAGAGACACATGCACACAGACACATAATACGATCCCTCTTGGCAATCTATGACCCAAATTCTCTATGAACCCCTCCCTCTTGGCTCCTCCACTTCTGTTTTCTCTCAGTCTGTCTTTCTGGCAAGGGATTGGGACCTCATACATACAGTTACAATTTTTTTTCCCCCAATCAGTTTGAATTTTACATGAACAAAGATGCAAGCACAAGCATTTCTCACCAAACAATGAACATTTTCTACATCTCTCCAAGCAGAAATCCCTGTTGTTGTAACTAAAATAGTATCTCAAGTTCCACATGTAAAGAAGATCTGTGCTCGTCCGAGGACATAGAGGGGTGTATGAGAGGAAGGAAAGACAGCAGCATCCTTCCTTGTGTGTCCCTCACTGATCTTAATAGTGTTAGATAAACACCTTCTCCAGGCACTCTGCTCTCCAGTCAGTCAATGATGTGATTTCTATCTGTCACTCTCTTCTCTTTCAGAAAGACCTCAACATTTGTACCATATCACCAGTCTCACCTCTGAGTCAACGGCTCCCTCCCCATGTGAAAAAGACCAGGTGTCCAGGAGGGAGAGAGGCTGCTGGGGCTGCAGAGGGTTAAATGCTGGCTCTGACCCCCACTGATCACCCTGCTGAGTCTATAATGCCACCCATAGACAGAGGGCTCGGGGAGACGCATGTGGTTCTGCATTGAGAATATAAACTAGGTGAGATTTCTGTGGGTTGAAGGGAAAAACGGAGGGAAGGGATTTCAAAGGAAGTCTTCTGAGAGTTGCCATATGCTCAATAAGCCCTTTAACACCTGCGCTCTTTACCATAAGCCGTCACCAGGATGATATTCACAGAGTGAACAGACACCTCAGAACTTTCCTCTTTTTAGCCTGCTTTGAGTACATGCACAAGGCGTATTTTTAATGCATCCTTAAGCATACCAAAGCTGGATCTATTACCTCTTTTAACCTTAAAATGAAATTGTTTATTTGCTCAGGGGAGAGTGTACGAGTGGCAGAAGAAGTACTCATCTCCTTTACTTAAGTAAAAGTACCAATACAGTAAAAATATTCTATTACTCTATTAGTATCATCAGCAAAATGTACTTAAAGTATAAAAAGTAAAAGCACTCAATCTGCAGACAAATGGCCCCTATGACTGACAAATTATTATATATGACATTATTAGATTATTAATATTGATGTAGCTGAAGGGGACTAAGTTTTAACTACTTTACATACAGTTAGTTTAATTTAGTGGTTCACAACCTAGAGGTTGGCCACTTCTAAAGGATCATATATTAATCATCATGAGATGATTATATGAGATGAAAGAATAAAAAACACAGTTCTGCTACATGACCTTAGATTCATTCTTTTACTTTCACTTATTTTTGCATATTTTGGGAAAACTGGATTCAAACAGTAAAAACCATCTGAGAAGCTCAGAGAGGAAATGTCTCTTTGGTTGAACTGCTAATCGCTAAGAGACATCTGAAACATTACAAGGAACCCAAACTAGACTGAATGAAAAGTGAGAATTATTAAATGTAAATAATTAATGCTTTGTATGTAATGACAGTTTTGTTTAGTTTTAACATAAAATATCATCCTACTATGGCGGTGGTCACTCCGAGTGACAGAGAGAGTCCAATTTTATTCTCTGGGGGATGATAGGATGATCTGACTATGAATAACATCGCCCAACCCTTATAAATGTACTTAGTAGTTTTCCACCACTGGTACGACTATACAGTATTCTGTATGTGTGCTAGTTCCTGACTTTAATGACTGAACAAGATAATACTCACACACAGTACATCACAACAGATCTCAGTGACCACAAAAACAACAGCAGAAAGGTCAGTGTGAATCAACACAATAACTCACGAGCAAACACAGCCAGACCAACAACAAAGCTCTAATCAGCTGCTCTGCCTTTCTGGAAATTATTCCATTATATGGGCAACTCTCTGATGAAGTAAGGAGACAAGAGGTGGGAAGATAATACACTCTTGCACACTGTGTGGTGGGGTTACTAATATCCACTCTGGACCGACAATGATGAATGAGATTCCTGGGCTATGTGGAGGTGTATTGAGCACGGGGTAAGAGAGAAAAGGACGCGCAGAACAGAAGAAGGCAGTTGGGTGATTAACCAAAGGTTGTGTGAATGGTCCCTCTGATAGTTATTTCAAACATGTATTGTTAGACTGGTGCTCGACAGTGCTTGAATGTGGTGTCTTATTATTCTCATGGCAGATATCCAGACACTCCAGGACGGGGAGGGAACTCTTTGTTTGACCAGGCAATCTTTTTTCATGCTTGGCTTTACTATTAAGTTTTCTTTGTGGTTACAACAAAGCAGTTGTTTTATATATTCACTAAGCAGCAATCAATATTTTATCACTCATCTGAATTAAACTCACCCATGAAACTCTGCACCGGGTCTGGAGACTAATGCAGCTGGTGAGAGTTGAACACCTACATTTTGTGCTGTGTGCAGGCCCACTGAGTGATAAGATACAATATAAATAGTTCAATCCTTTACACAAGGCAGTGCTAAATTATTTCAGAGGGAAATACTGTACTTTTTATTCCACTACATTTATCTGACAGACACAGTCAGTGATTACTTTTCACACTGAGACTTTATATTAAAGAAATATATGATAAGCTTAGAAAATACAATGCATTTTAAAGATTATGCAACGTTTAATACTTTTAATCATATCTTTAGAAAGGCAGTGTCTTCGGAGGAGCCTTTTTTTTCCAGATTTTTTTTTTAGATGTCTGCGTCGTTAGCAGTTCCACAAAAAAGTGATCTCACCATATAAATCTAAATGTATTATATGCATCCGCTGAGAACTACTGAGAATCCCTAATAACCTGTTACAACTACAGATTATTTTCAGTATTTTAGAAGGTTTCCCAAACATTAATTAACATTTTTGATTGATAAAGGATTTAAATATTTAATCGATTCTTAAAGCCGTTGCTGATTAAGTTCCTAAATATCAACCAGTGGATTAATTGTTTAATTTTTCAGCTGTGCAATATTATACCTTATTGTTTGTCTAGTACAGTACAAAGCTGGTTTTCATAGCAGCCCTGGGAGGTATAAAGCAAAGCACCTTCCAAATACTTTGAGCAAGTGAGTAACACAGTCAGTGTATAGTAGGATGGTAAATTAAAGGGATTTGTCATTCAAGGCACAAATGTCAGTGCATTACAAGGAAGATACAACATACTGTTTAAAGTGCTACATATTTCAGACTTGTGCCTGGCACACTTCAGTCTGTTTAAAGTAAAGCTCTTCTCAATTTGACCTCATGGCTATTCTAAGGATGTGAGAGCACCTTCTCAGATCTATAAATGGGTGTCTCATAATGAGTATGATGACACCAAGCAGAAATACTCCTCTGTTTCATCAGGGAACTCGCACAATCTGATTTGTTCTGTTCTTCTGTGGCAGACGCACTATAGGAATGTTCCTTTGTGCAAAAGAACTGTTAAATCACCTTTGGAAAAAACTTGGAAATTGGCGTGGGAAATTCAGCCTTTGAGCTGAGAGATAGACTTCTAAAGCCATGTTATCCCATTATGTTGCATCTTTAAAATGTACTGTTGAGAATGTTGCATCACTTCTGGCCTTGTGATTTAAGATTCAGGCCTCATGTGTTTACCTGAATGCCACCCAGCAACCAAGATGTTTCTCTTAAGCTGATTCTGACCTCTGACCCTTAACCACAGTGAAGGGGGGAGGGAACAAAGGCTATCACCATAGGAGATGCTCCTGCTGCAGGTATGACTGCACCTTTGATACATGATGACAGCGGTGTTAGAGGTTTTCAGATTCTTTACATACATAAAAGTAGTAATACCACAATGTAAAAATACTCCATTACAAGTAAAAGACCTGTATTCAAAATCTTACTTAATGCACGTACACACAAAAATGCTCATTATGGAGTAGAAGCCATTTAGAGTGTTATATTATATTATAACATTTTATATTATCTTATTTGATTATTGTTGCAAATATGTTACCATGTAAACAGTAGCTAACTGAGGCTGCGCTAATTTAGCTACTTTATATAGTATTGTGTATTGTCATCTATAAAAATGCATCATATTTCATAAACATATATGTTTTATATGCAATATCTCAGTCTGTATAAGTAGTATATGACTGCATCGAAGAATAATTTTTAATATTGAATATTTCCATTATTGATTAAGCTGCAAATCATTTTCTTGTGTAAATGATTCATTGTTTTCTGTATAAAATGTTAGAAAGTGTACACCCACAGATGTTCATTTTTGTATCACATAAGACAAGGGATCATATACAGTAAATCTGTTGTAGGCAAGTAGCAGCCCATGGGCCAAATCTGGCTCGCCAGCAAAAATATTTGGTCCCCTGACACTTTCACATGCCTTTTCTCAAATCTACTGCAGACAAAAAAAGTAAATACAAAACTCATGTAATTCCCAGCAGCCGACTCATAGTGCAACACAGAAAATACATCCTCATATGAGTCATTTTTTGCCAAAGGAATTATAACAAGTGCAGCTGTAGCTCTGTCAGTAAAAAAATGATATCTTCTCTCAGACGCAATCCTAGATTATCCACTTTTATGAATGAATTTTATTTTTTAACGAATTAAAAGAAATAAACAAAGGGAAAATGAACATTTCCACCGGCACTGGCCCACAACTGAGACTAATTGCTGACCCCTGACATAAAACAATCTGTACAGCTGAGATGTTGGAATTGACAAATAATCCTTCATCAATACATCTGCCAATTCATTTTTTCATGATCTTCTACTAGATTTAACTCATAAAATAACTGTAAAGCACCATCAAATACTTAAGTTAAGTACAAGTACCTTCAAACTATACTGGAGTAAATGTACTTATTATGCAGTTATTTTCTATCACTGCATGATGAAGCTTTCCAGTTAACAATCAGGTGTAAAAGAGAGTGGACTGCAGTTTGAATGTATAGTAGCCTCCTCTGTAAACTAAAGGCACACCAAAAGAGAAGATTCAGTTTTCACTGCAAAGCCCAGAAGACACTGTGCTGATTATCGCTTAAATAAATGAGCTAGAGTTATTGATAGATTTAGCTTTGGTGAATGCGCATCAGAGTGTGTTTTATTTTCATTACTGCAGTTTGTGCATGGAGGGAGGTTATGATGATTAATATTGCCTCTGCATGAGCCTGAGTGATGGAGCTTGGGAAACAGAGAGACAAGGACAGGACATGAATGCTCCACTGCATGTCGGCGCCGGTTAACCCTGCAGCCACACAGGTTGTGACAGAGAGTGAATATATAATAAATGGGGAAATAGGCCTCTCCACTACATTATTGTCCAGGTCTTCTGTCAAATACTGTGTAGAACCAGGACTCAATGTTGTGTACCGATATTGGAGGGGGTGTTGATGTT